>NC_056732.1:944691099-944991099 GCF_019279795.1 Protopterus annectens
GAGTGGTAAGTTGTCCTAGTGACAACCAGGTAACCCCAGATACTGGAATCAAATTAGATTATATTGAAAAAAAAATGTGCAAACTGGATCCAAATAAAGCGCACGGAGGAGGCAGAAAAAGTAACAATGACCTGAGAACACTTCAGCAAAAACTTATACTACCATTATATCCGTTATTCTCTAGTCACATAAATATGAGGAGATTCCTCAAGATTGGAGACATGCACTTATTAAACCTGTCTTTAAAGGAAAGGGGAGTAGGACAAACCCAGAATCATATGGACCCTTAGGTCTACTTTCATGTTGTAGAAAAATAATGGAGAAGGTAATACTGGATAAGTTATTGCCAGAACTGGATAGGTTGGGATTTGAAACCATATATCAGCATGCTTATGTTGAAAATAGATCTATTACCACCTGTAACATGATGTTCTATAACAATATAATAACAGCTATGAATGAAGAATTGTGCTTTGATGTGATTTATATAGATTTAACTTCAGCATCTTACAGGGTCATACACAAAACACTGATCAGTAAATTAATACAACTAGGTATTGATGCACTGTTGATAAGATGGATAGCTGTGTGATGACCGTGCCCTGGCCCAGCAATAAAGGAGCCTCAATCCTCCCCACTAACACCAGGAAGGTCATCTCCTAGAAGATAAAAGCCTAACTAATACACACAGTAAAGTACAATTTCCCTTAAGTGCACACAGAGATCACAGTCAGTGTGGGGCCGGTTGCTCCCTTGCTCACCAGGTCCCCAGTAAGACTCCCCACTGGCACAGCTATAGGGTCCAGGTCTCAGCCTAACTGAGCAAGCTAAAACCTCCAGTACCCTCTCTGTCCAACTAGTGCTTTGTGTCCCTGCCAAGTAGCTGACACAACACACACTTTGAGATAAGTATTTATAAAACTTCACAGATACTCCTGGGAAAGGCTGACACAGATTCTCCAACTGTGCCGCTTTACCCAGACTATACGATAGTAATTACTGCCACCACCCAGTTAATAATATCAGCTACTAAAAGGCCCTTAAAAGGGTGTCCAGTTATTACTGTGCAATATATTAATATGCAATAACCTCAATAAATATGCAATGTACTCTAGAGCTTATCTCTACATAAATCAGCCACAGGTAGACGGTTTTAAAAATATTTAATAATAAATAATTAAAACACAAAACAAAACTACTACACCACAGAGATATCTAAGAGTTCAGAGATCACACAGAAACTTAAAATAATACAGGACGACATGTCTGATTTCAAGGAAATACATAATTAATCTTTACTAGCTTTAACTATTCCAACAAGAAATCACAGAGCTAAAACTTACATGTGAGCACAAGGCAGAGTGCTGATAAGTTAGATGTCCAAGGTCAAAATGCTTCCAGTCTCTTGTGAGAAATAGTATTTAAACATTACTTGCATACATGTCTCTAAGGCCCTCCCAAAATTATTTCATTTTTGACATTTATGTTTTCCCAGTATTCATATTGCATCATCTTAACACCTGGTCTCAGTTCTCAGACCACAAACTGCATTATTTAACAATCTAACACCTCCTCAGAAACTTACAATACAAGGCATTTCACATATATATGCTAGTAGAAACCAGAGCAATAAAGCACCTTCCACATCTAAATTCTAGTCATAAACTTTAGCTTTAAAACAATGGGCATGAAATCTTCATCCAGCCACCCTGGAACCAACTTGTAAGACATTAATAAGATCTTTTCAACTTAGAAAGACACATTTGAAATACTTGGCTTGGTTTTCTTTACAGCAGATGGCAATTTTGCAACAATCTTGAAGTTTACATTTTACAGTGTTTTCTTACATTTAAAAACACAAGCCTGTATTTTACATTTATTTATACAGTTGACAGAATTATGTATCAAATTCTGTTTGACTAGGCTGGCAGCCTTCACCCATCTCTCCCCAATCATCACATCTCTCCCCCCCATGAGGAACTCAAGCAAGTTTTTCAAGTGTCCCTTGAGAAATATCACTTGAGAGTGCCAGGTCTATCTGGGTGTACCTCACCCCATTCCCTGTCTTGAGACCCCATCTGCATTGGCATTGCTACTCCCACTGCAGTGCTGCACTGACATATCATATGCTTGCAACCCCAGACTCCATCTTAGCAACTTGGCATTTTGCTGACTGGCTCTGTTTAACCGTGTTAGAGGGTTGTGATCTGTTATTATAATGAAATTTCTTCCATACAGATAAGGCTGACATTTTTGTAGTGCCCACACTATGGCTAGACATTTCTTTTCTACTGCTGCATAGCATTCCTCCCTGGGTTGGAGCCTATGACTTAGATAAACCACTGGGTGCACTTCTCCCTCTGAAGAAATCTGGCTAAGTACAGCCCCCACCCCATAGTTTGAAGCATCCACCTGCACAACAAATTCTTTGCTGTAGTCTGGACTGGCTAACACTGGGGGTCCTCCCAAAGCTTCCTTAAGCTTCTGAAATACCTGCTCACATGCCAGGGTCCACACTACCTTATCTGGCCTGTTCTTCCTTGTCAGGTCTGTGAGGGGAGCAGCTATGGTACTATGATTGGGAATAAACTCTCTGTAGTACCCTGCTGTCCCTAAGAATGCCCTCACCTGCTTTTTGGTAACAGGTGCAGGCCATGCCTGAATAGCTTCCACTTTGGCAGGTTCTGGCCTTATCTTACCACTCCCCACTCTATGTCCTAGGTAGGAGATCACTGCCATACCCACCTGACATCTGCTCAACTTAATGGTCAACTCAGTCCTCTGTAGTCTGCCCAGCGCCTTCCTGACATGCTGAAGGTGCTATTAACAGGAATGGCTGTAGAAAGCAATATAATCCATGTAAGCAAGGGCAAACCCTCCTGCTCCTGCTAAAGTATGATCTACCAGCCTCTGGAAAGTTGCTGGGGCATTCTTCATCCCAAAGGACATCTTTGTGAACTCATACAAGCCAAAAGGACTCACAAAGTCTGACTTCTCTCTAGCACTGGGATTCAAGGGCACCTGCCAGTAACCCTTGGTAAGATCAATGGTTGTAAGATACTTAGCCCCACCCAGCTGCTCTAGGGCTTCGGGCTTCATCTGTCCTAGGCATGGGGTAAGCATCCGCCTCTGTGTGAATATGTAATTTCCTGTAATCCACACAGAACCTGATGCTGCCATCCTTCTTTGGCACCAGTACCACTGGGGAGGCCCAGGGACTGTTGGACTCTTGAATCACCCCTAATTCCAACAACTCCTGTACCTCCTCCCTCAGAGTCTGTTTGACTCTCTCAAGCACCCTATAAGGGGCCTGTCTGATAGGCCTTCGGGGTCCTGTATCCACCTGGTGCTGCACCAGGTGGGTGCTCGCTGGTTTCCTGGTGAACATGCCCCCAAATGTCTGCAACACTGCTCAGATTTCTTGAACCTGGGTAGGAAATAGCTGCTGGGACATTGCTACCCCTTCCACCAAGGTGTCATTCCGAGCCTCACTGAGGAGATCAGTCCCCAGATCTCCCTCAGACTCCTCCTACAATCCACTGCAAATACTCAGCACAAGGGTCTCCTTATCATGGTAAGGTTTAATCATGTTAACATGGTACAATATGTACCCCTGCCATCTGCCTAGCACTTCCACCATGTAGTTAACATCACTTACCTTTCTTACCACCTTGTAGGGTCCCTCCCAAGCTGTCTGCAACTTGTTGTGTCTGACAGGAATGAGAACCATCACCTGCTGCCTTCCAGCATACTCTCTAGCTTGAGCATTCCTGTCATACCACACTGTTTTCTGTTGTTGGGCTTCTGCCAGGTTCTCCTGGACCAGGTCCATGAGTTCCCTGAGCCTTGTCCTGAGGTTCAGGACATATGCCACAACAGACTCCTTGTGAGACTCACACTCACCTTACCACTCATCTCAAATTAAAGCTAGAGGTCCCCTCACCCTATGCCCATACAGCAACTCAAAGGGTACAAAACTCATGGACTCCTGGGGAACCTCTCTGTAAGCAAACAACAGATGGGGCAAATAGTTGTCCCACTCCCTCTTAAACTGATCTACAAATGCCCATAGCATGGACTTGATTGTAGAATTTAACCTCTCAACAAGATCATTAGTCTGGGGATGGTAGGGGGTGGTCTTCGTGTGCTTCACCCAACAAGACTTCCACAGACAAGCCAGCAGGTCTGACATAAAATTGGCACCTCTGTCAGACAGCATTTCCTTTGGGAAACCTACCCTGCTGAAAATCTCTAGTAAAGCATTTGCCACATTCTCTGCCTCAATGGAGGACAAAGCCACTGCCACAGGGTATCGTGTAGCATACTCTCCAATCACTAGGATATACTTTTTCCCTGTGGAACTTGAGGTACTCAGAGGACCCACAATATCCATAGCTACCCTATGAAATGGCTCCTTAATCACAGGCAAAGGCATCAAAGGAGCTCTCACCTTGTCTCCTGTCTTGCCTACCTTTTGGCACTGCTCACAGGTCCTGCAGTACCCTGTTACATCTCTGGCTATTCCAGGCCAATAGAAGTTCTGCATGATATGCCTCTTTGTAAGTTTTATGCCCATATGACCTGCAAAGGGAATATCATGGGCTATGGCTAGAAGTGCCAGATGGTAAGCTCTAGGCACTACCAACTACTGTACTCTCTCATCTTCTAGTCCTCCCTCAGGGGTCCACTATCTGTACAGTAACCCTTTGTTCTATTATACAGAATCCCCCTTCCCATGAGAATCAGGTGCCTCCCTAGCTACCTGCCTCAGGCCTTGCAATGTAGGGTCTGATAGCTGAGCCTGTCTCAAGTCTCTCCTTGTAACTCTTCCCAGCTCCCTTCCACAGGAAGTCTGGCATCCTCTGACAGTGGTGCCTCACTGTCAGCCTGGGTACTACTACTCACCTGTACCTTTGCAGTTACCCTGTCAAAGGGAACATCAGTACCCACAAGCAGCTGTGGCTTGCATTCGGTCTCACTGCTACAGTGTAGCTCACTCCCTGAAGTAACTACCTCAGCAGTCCTGGCTGCAAGTATGCCCCCAGGCTACCAGACCCACATGCTTGTCTCCTAGTCTCACTTCATATAACTGCATAAGTACATGGTACTGCCTCATCCAAATCATTCCCTCTCAGGACATCTGCAGTATGGTAGTTCCATACCCCTGTTGTCTGAAGACAACCCACTGTTGGTATTTTGTCTTTCCCACTTACTGGCTCCCTCACCTTTGGTTCCCCACCTTGCCTCTGTGGACATCTGTATGTGCCATGGCCCCACTGGTTGCATTCAAAACATTTAACCCTAGCTCCTGAATGTGTGCCTGGACTAGTGGCTTCCCCTGCTACTGGCGGATTCTGTTGGGCCAGTCTGTACTGCCCACCATGGGTTCCTTTAGTCCCATGAGCAGTACTGGGGGTCCCTTTCCTGTGCAGGGCTGCCCTGCTTGCTAGGTATAGGTCTCCCTTCTTCCCCAACTTCTCTGAAGTAGCACACTGTTTATCAGCTAACCAGATCCTCATGTCCTCAGGCAAAGTGATAAGGGCTTGTTCCCTTACCAAAAGGTCTGCCAGCCCTTCAAAAGTGGTGACCTGACATCCACTCACCCAGCTATGAAAATAAGTGCTCCGTTCAGCAACATATTCACATACATTTTCATCTGCCTTGCGTCTATGCTCACAAAACGTTTTCCTATACATTTCAGATGTTAGCATAAAACATTCTAATAAATGTCTTTTTACAGCAGTATAATCAAAACAGTCAGTGTCATGCATTTTTGCTAAAGAGGTTACAGCTTTACCATGGGGTAAGGGGGTCAGGAACCATAGCCAGAGCCCTTGGTCAACTTCATACTGTTTACGTACCTGCTCAAACATGTGAATGAAGCTATCAAAATTATCCCCCTCTTTAAACTGTGGAAGAAATGTATTGACCTTTTGTGCTTCTGGGGTCCAGTTACTCCCTTCCCCATTACCTCCATGGCTCTGGCAATGAGTCAACATTTCCCTCTCATGCTTTCTCTGCCGATTATTTTCCTCAGCTTGTAGACTCCTCATTTTCTCAGCTGCATCTAGTTCCATGCATCTGGCCTCCAACTCAAGTCTCTTTAGCTCCAGCTGGATTTCTAAGTCCACTGCAGAAATGTTGAGCTGTCCATTCTCTGAGGATATTGTATCTCCACTGTCAGTCTGACTGTCCTCCAGGCTGCTATTTTCTGATGCAGCTGTAACCAAGGCTGCAATCAGGTCTGCTTTAGTCAGGTTTCCATGCACCAGTCCCCTAGCCTGGTACATCTCCGCCAGCTGGCTCCTTGTCAGCTTTCCATACTCTTCTGCCAACAGGCTGCCTGCTCACCCTGACTAACACTAAGCTAACAAAAGAAATAAAACTATTGTGATCTGAACTCTGAGTATACACTGCATGGCTGTTTTAGAGTACAAATCACATTTAGAGATCACTGTACATAGCTACAGGAATTCGCTCTACCCACATCACTGCAAGCCAGTTAGTGTGAAGTAGATCCCACCACTGCCAAACACTAATGACGACCATGCCCTGGCCCAGCAATTAAGGAACCTCAGTCCTCACCACTAACACCAGGGAGGTTGTCTCCTAGAAGAGAAAAGGATAACTAATACACACAGTAAAGTACAATTTTCCTTAAGTGCACACAGAGATCACATTTAGTCTGGGGCTGGTTGCTCCCTTGCTCACCAGGTCCCCAATAAGACTCCCCACTGGCACAACTATAGGGTCCAGGTCTCAGCTTAACTAAGCAAGCTAAAACCTCCAGTACCCTCTCTGTCCAACCAGTGCTTCTTGTCCCTGCCAAGTAGCTGAAACAACACACACACACACACACTTTGAGATAAGTATTTATACAACTTCACAGACACTCCTGGGAAAGGCTGACAGATTCTCCAACTGTGCCCCTTTACCCAGACTATACGGTAGTAATTACTGCCACCACTCAGTTAATAATATCAGCTACTAAAAGGCCCTTAAAAGGGTGTCAAATTATTACTGTGCAATATTAATATCCAATGGTAGTATGACTAACAGTCAAGGCTTACTTTACAGTGGCCTATTACAATAACCTCTATAAATATTCAATGTACTCTAGAGCTTATATCTACACAAATCAGCCATAGGTAGAAGGTTTTAAAAATATTTAATAATAAATAATTAAAATACAAGACAAAACTACTGCACCACAGAAGAATCTAAGAGTTCAGAGATCACACAGAAACTTAAAATAATACAGTAGGGCAGGTGTGATTTCAAAGAAAAATACCTAATTAATCTTTACTAGCTTTAACTATTCCTACAAGAAATCAGAGTGCTAAAACTTACATATGAGCACAAGGGAGAGTGCTGATAAGTTAGATGTCCAAGGTCAAAATGCTTCCAGTCTCTTGTGAGAAATAGTAGTTAAACATTACTCACAAACATGTCTCTAAGGCCCTCCCAAAATTACATAATTTTTTACAGGTTTTCCCAGAATTCATATTGCATCATCTTAATACCTGGTCTGAGTTCCCAGGCCACAAACTGCATTATTTAGCAATGTAACACCTCCTCAGAAACTTACAACAATACAAGGCATTTCACATATATATGCTAGCAGAAACCAGAGCAATAAAGCACCTTCCACATCTAAATTTTAGTCATAAACTTTAACCTTAAAACAAAGGGCATGAAATCTTCATCCAGCCATCCTGGAACCGACTTGTAAAACATTAATAAAATCTTTTCAACTTAAAAAGACCCATTTGAAATACTTGGCTTGGTTTTCCTTACAGCAGATGGCAATGTTGCAACAATCTTGAAGTTCACATTTTACAGTGTTTTCTTACATTTAAAAACACAAGCCTGTATTTTACATTTATTTATACAGTTGATAGAATTATGTATCAAATGCTATTTGACTAGGCTGGCAGTCTTCGCCCATCTCTCCCCAATTGTCACAAGCTGCATGGCTTACAAATAGGACATGATAAGTATCAGACACCAACTGGACAGGTGAAATCCTTGGTTACAGTCAAGGTGTCCCACAGGGCTCTGTCCTGGGCCCTTACTTGTTTGAAGTGTATCTTTCAGATCTTACTTTTTTATCTGAGGTGTTCTGCAGTCTATATGCTGACGACCTGAAATTGGATAAACCGATTACAAGTGTTACAGATAAGGCATGTCTGCAAAATAATTTGACTAAATTGACCATGTGGGCACAGGAGAATAATATGTTGATAAAGGGTCTATATCAGATAGTCGAAGTTCCGTAATTCTGAACACCTAATTGTCAAACCATTGAGATCAAAGTCACGGAACTTCGACTACTGATAAAAAAATAAAAAAAAACAACAGACAAAAAAATAAATTGTATGCAGGGGGCAAGCCCCCGTGCACCCCCCACACACCCCGATACTTAAATATACCAACTCCAAGTTCGCACCACATTGAAGTGAATGGAAACCTCTGCTTATGAAGATTTCCATTCACACGCTTGAACTTTTACAAATTCGAACATATGGTCTCGATAAATACATCAGAAACTAAGCATATGAGATTTGGGAGACATAAACTGAAAGGTGAATATTTAATACAGCACACAGTTATTGAAACTGTAGACTCATTTAAGGACCTGCGTATATGAGTAGATTCAACTATGAGTTTTTCTAATCATATCAACCAATTGGCTAATGATAGTTATAGAACTATTTATTTATTTATTTCAAGTTTGACGACTGGGGAGGTCCGCTGTGGTCAGGGAGCCCGTCTTCAGTGGAGGCCCAGGGAAAAGAGCTCCATATACATAGTTTAGTTACAAAAAATGTCCGCATTACATATTTTAGTTACAGATGCAATTGTAGTAAAAAAGATGCAATTACATTATACAACTATAGGTTGTATAAAAAGATTTAAAAAGTCTAGGAAATCAAACATAATGAAGTCATTGTTTGTTAGTTACATTAGAACCAAACTTGAGTATGGAATAACAATATGGAAACCCTATAGGAAAACAAGCATGAATAAACTGGAAAGAGTACAGTGGAAATATACCAAGAGCATCCATAGATGTGAAAATCTAAGTTATTATGAAGGACTAAAATATCTGAACTTGTAGAGCGTCTCTTACAGATATTTAAGAGAAGTTCTTATTCGGGTATATAGGGCATTTAGGGACAACTACCTCTGGGAATGTTTGGGGTTATCAAAAAGTACTAGAGAATCATCAGATGACCTATGTAGAAGATTCTATAGGAATGAGAAGTGTACTGATTGGTTCTATGACAGAGTAGCTGATGCTTGGAACAGACTACCAAATTACATTAAAGCAAGTACTAGTTTAGATATTTTTAAGAACAGCCTGGAGACTTATTATGGGAACAAGTGTTTTGGTATATTGGCAAGCTAGAAGGGCATTAATGCCTGTGCTTGAAACATTTGTATGTATGTATGTATCTGATAAGAAGCAAAAACATTGTAACACCAACAATTTCTTATCAGCCTTACAAACCTGTGACTGGACACCTCTAAAGCTACTTCCTCTAGATGAAGCTGTTCAGTTATTTAACATTACATTTTTTTAGAAATCCTAATCTAAGGCTGCTCCTTGGCTAACTAACAAAACTAAGTTACTATGTATAACTACAGACAAAGCCTGGAAACACTGTCATTCTACCAGATCCCAAGCATTGAAACAGTCATAGTTAGAGGTCCGGAATAAAGCAAAAAAAAAAAAAAAAAAAAAAAAAAAATCAGTTAAACAAAACAAAATTAATTTCTACCAGAATATTCAAGTGAAGTACCAAAAAAACCCTCAGAAGCTCTGGGTAGCCATTAACAATATTCTCCTTCTAGGAAAATCCACTACTCCCTCCCTTTCAATCAATAACACCTCTGGAAACATAGCCACCCAATTTAATAAGTATTTAATTGAATCTATAACTGCCTTATCTAACCTTCAAAACACCCCCCTCCACTGATCCACTGAAGATAAACGTTAATAATTCCTCCTTTGCATTCAAACCAGTCTGCACCAACAACATAAACTAATGCTTAAAAAACTAAAACCCACAACCCTAGTCACAGATCAACTCCCAGCAGAATTTCTACAACTTGCTGTCAATGCAGTCCTTATCAGTAGATCCATGTACAAAAATAAGGTCCCTGAGATCTGGAAAATCTCCCACATAATACCCCTACACAAAGGTGGTAATTCTACAGAATTTACTAATTATCATTCAGTAGCCATACTATCCCCTCTCTCCAAAATCATAGAAAGATGCATGCATAAACAAATTATGGATGACTTATGCACACACACAAATTTATAAGAAACACCCAGCATGGATTTTGTACCTCCTATAGCCCTACTACTGGATAATGTCCTTCACCAATACAGTTAACCATCACAGAAACAATGGGAAATTTGTATCTGCTATCTTTCTTGACTTTTCCAAGGCCTTTGAAATGGACACACATAGTAAACCTATCCAAGTTTTTTCTGGGTTTAATATCAGTCAACCTCTATCTCTTGTTTCCAAAGCTATTTATCAAGTCACCAGCAGGCAGGCTGTCTAATGGCAAAATTACCTCTCTCCTCTTCTCCCAGTCACAATAGGAGTTCCACAAGGCTCCATTTTAGGACCCCTATTCTTTTCACTGTAACAATC
Organism: Protopterus annectens; assembly: GCF_019279795.1. NCBI lineage: Eukaryota > Metazoa > Chordata > Ceratodontiformes > Protopteridae > Protopterus > Protopterus annectens. The sequence goes on from NC_056732.1 coordinate 944,701,773, forward strand.
TGACTTACTTCCTCTCTGCATACATCTGTTATCCCATATACAGATGACTCAGCCCTAATCTGTTCTGCCTCCTCCCTACAGAAACCCCATTCAATTACACCAGAATCCTTTCTCTCAGTTGAAGCATGGCTCCTAAACTCCAAGCGTATCTTTAACCCTAACAAAATAAAACTTCTTCTATTCAACCCGACCAGATCCACCACATCAAGCCCTCCTTCAGTATTGTATCCAAGAACAAAACCCTTATCTCTCCTGTAACTAACACTAAATGTCTAGGTGTCAAAATCAACTGTAATATGAAATATAACATCCACATCACGCAGACCGTAAAGGAGGTGCACAAAAAAATTAGGTTTTCACTACAGAAATAAACAATTCCTCACTAAACAGGCTAAATCCACCATTACAAGTACCCATCTCATTTCTATACTCCTCTATGCCTCCCCAATACTTACAAACCTGAGAAAGGCTGAAATAGCCAAACTCGATTCCTGCTACAATAAACTAGCCAGGTTTGCCAGAGACTCTCTTTTCAGATCACATCACTGCTCAGCTTTAAAACAACTTAATTGGCTTGAACTACCCCAACTCTTTCTCTATAACCAACTGACTTTTGCCCATAGAATCCTTCACCAAACTGACAAACCCCCCCACACATCAAAATGTAATACTTCCACACTCTAACAATAGATCACGCCATTCAAGTAACAGATTACTGTTACAGGTAACACAGGCCAACAACACTGCTGATGATTCCCTATTCTCCAGCTTCATATCTAAAAAATGGAACACTCTGCCACAGAATATAGTATCCAATTGCTCTTGTTACTACACCGTTAGTCTCTGAACTAACTAACCCACTTGCATTAACTAAACTACCAAGAGTACTAACCTCAGTCTTCTGAGACTTGGATTTCTCCACTCCTCTTCATTCTTTAGTACTATACATGAACAAGAACAAGAATTTCCAGTGTGCAATGTTTCTAAAGCCTTCTTTATATACAGGACTTTTATCATATCCCTTACTACAGGTAATTCTCAGTATTGTATTGATACCTAAAACGTATAACAGGGGGTCATCTCTGAGCACAAAGTATATAACTTTCAAACTGCATTGTTTCCAACCTGTACCTCTCATCAACTAGATTTACTTTCACACTGTCTGTATCATTGTACTGTACATTGCATGTTTTTATTTGCACTCTATTTTTCTGGCTGTAATTTGAATCCTACTGCATCTGATATTTTGTTATCACTGTTATGTACGTTGTATGTTGCTATTGTCACTATACTTTTAATTTGTAACTTGGATCATTTTTATATCTGATATTTGTATCTTGTATGTGGGGCTTTTCTCCCCGGGCCTTCAGTGAGAAAGGACCTTTGTCTAGTCAGACTTTCCCAATTAACAAATGTAAGATAAATGAAATAAAAATAAAGAAATACGTATTTGAAGGTATTACAAAAGAGAATGTCGATCCTTACCCTCAGCCACTAGATCACTAATATTAAAAACACTGTTCTTCCTCATCCTTCCTCCACTTTTATTTCTCATTCCGTTTCCTTATTCGTTCTTTCTCTTTTTTATTTATTTCAGTTTACGGTGCTGATGAGAGACTTTTACTATAAAAACAAAATCCATTATGTCAAACATTTTGTCACTCTGTGTATTAAATTATAAGATAGCATCACTGCCTGGGTCTTAGTGGCAGTTAGACCACTGAAACTGCAAATTGCCATCACCTATGGTCATACTTTTAGAGAAACACTTACATATGGGAGCCAAATATCAGCGCTATCTTTACGCTCTCCAAATAATCAAAGGCATGTATATAACTCTGTATGTGGTTTGGTCCAAGGTGAAGAATGCTACATAGACTTTCTAGTTTATATCAATTGTTCCCTACCTTATATGTCTAATACAAAATCAAGAATATTTACACAAGCATTCATCTCATCATTCAAAGATCTAAATTTAACCCCATATATAGGCAGTCACTGTATCACCACAAGAATGGATGTTAATAAACTGTTATTTTCAACAAATCTCTGATTAACCAAATTTAGTTATAATAGATATTTTCATTTGTAATTTAACAGTGAGCCCTGATAGCCTGCTCTATAGCTCTTGCACAAACTCTCACAGCTGGAAGCTTCATTCCAGCAAGGGTATAACTGTATATACTTTCTACCTTGCTTCATAGCAATATCATTTGTACTTTTCTCCACCATTATCAAACCATTCACTGCTCTTAACTCCATCCACCCAACCAAGGGTCAAAACTCAATCAACCTTCTCATTAAAATATTCTGTATGCTAATATTAATGTTTTAGTGCAGTTAATGCCCCTTTTTAAATGAAAATCTCTGATATATTATTAAAACAAGTTACTCAACACAAATATTAAACATTTGCTGCTTAAAGCTTCATTAAGCGATCTTGATAAGGAAGATTTTACAAAACAGATAATCATCATTATAGTAGTTTGACTTACTCGGTTAACTGGGCTGGGACTTAGAGCTTCATTCCCAGACAAAAACTGAATAACAATAATTCTGTTCACACTGATAAACACATCTGTAAATTTAAATAAAAACATACTATATATTAAAACATTAATCATGAATATCTATGATTATTATACTAATATAATGCATATTTATTTACTATTTAAATAATCAAAATATAACAGACTAAAGTGAACATTATTGATATAATAAATTCTCAACACTTTAAAAGTGAAGTTGACTGAATAAAATGTATTAATGAAGAAAAAATATATATATGCATGTGTATGTGTGCCATTTATTTGTAGACATGTTACTTTTCATCTATTCTCATTTTCTTAGAGAAATTTTATTTTATTTTTTTCTTCCTTTATTCATACTTCCCAGTCTCCACACCAATGCCCCATCCATCAAAGAGTCTACCAGCCCCTTCGTTTAGCCCCAGGAGTAACACCAATTTTTTGTACCATTTTTTTATGGTAAGGCCATGTCCGGACTTGCTCCACATAGCCACACAATTGCAACTCACATCCCTGGCATGCTCAGTGATGTGATATGATCCAGTAGAGTCTTCCTACAGGGAGAGTTGCTGCTCTCAGTGTACAATTTTATGGTAGGCTTTTAGGGATTGTGCCTGCTGATGCTGTAGAATGGTAAGAGACAAGTAGTGTGACATCATATTGCAGCTAGCAAGGGATTTGTTTTCCTGGCCTAAATATACCCCCCATGCCAACACTTTACTTAGTGTTTGACAGATACACCTTGAGATATATCCTGATGGTGCACCTGCCTAGGTGCAACAGCTATGCACCTCAGCCACACCCCCCCCCCAACCTGGCTTGACCTTCTGTCTTGAAGTCCAATCTTCTACCAGGTCTCCATGAAAAAATCAACCTAATATATCCATTCTCCTTCATCTTACCCCACTGCCCCAGCAAGCTGCCTAAGCCACTAATCAAGTCTTGGTTACCGGGTCTATGGGACTTGTTTCATTGTGGCCACATAGGTAGCATTACTTTGTCTTTTACAGAGAATTTATGTTCCTTACATGTGTGAAAGAAAGAGTTGAAGTTTTGGTGGGAAAACATATGGGTTTTGATGTTTTACTGCTTTAGGATCCTGATGAGTGGCTAACATTTTCTTCCCTTTTCTATACCTTTTACAGAATAGTCATTATCAGCTCTAACAGAAGTATTTCTGAGTGTGGGGGGGGGGGGGGCAGCTGACCCACCAGATTTTAGAACTAGTTCGTTGTCCAGAAAGCAAAAACCAAAAAATGCCAGTTTTATACCTTAGAGAGCTTTTTTTTTCCTTCCTAGTTTACTTGTGAATAATCTATGGACTCTCTTAATATCAAAATACAATCCTTACAACAAGTTCCAAGCTATTGGGAAATTTATCATGTTTTCTCCTTTTACTTTTTGTGGTACCACAAACATTCTGTTATTACTTCTTCTAGGTCTATTATCAGAATATTTTTCTAATCTGATTGAATTTTTATTTGGTTTTCTTCCTCTCTGAACCTTCCGGCAAAGTCACTTAGTGAAGTTTATATGTCATTTCTTTCAGATTCTTGTTGCTAAATCATATATTCCAACAAATATGTCTGTTTATTGCAGTTGCCATAAAATTCTGTTTTTGACTGATACTGTTCAGTTGTTGAAGGAAAGTTCTATGCATGAAGCTTTTGAGGAAGGCATTTGGTTCAGATTGATGAAAACTCCTAATCAGGAAAGCAGAAGTAACATTGTCCAAACATACTTTGTTTGACAGAATATATATAATAGATATCCCCAAATTGTTCCATTCAGTGGTTTGATTTAATTTCCATGTCTCAGTTCTGAAGTTTACATGAACAGCTTGGGATAAGCTGCTTGGTTGGCAGATCTCTTGGATGGAACTGCAAATCAACATTCTTCGGTCACAAATAGTTCTCTCATTTTTATTTATTTATTTTTTATTTTATTTTATTATGTCCTGCTTTAACTGACTTGAAAATACATTGCCTTGAAACTGGAATACTTTTAGTAGCTCTTGAAATAATTGCCTTTGTTTTTTTAGCAGCATTTTTGTTTTTAATTCTTCTTAAACTATGCATTTCTTATTATTTATGTAAAAATGGCTATTTGTCTGTAATGCTTAGAATATCAAAAGCAAGTGTAGATACTTTGCGAAGCTCATGGCACCTTCTCGTAGGAACACTGCTATGTCTAAAATGCATTCCAAGCTGAGAGAATACAGGCTCCATCAGTCTGAGGCAGCAAAAAACAACTTAACTGAAATGCTTAATATGACATATTCCATTAGTGCAGAAGCAATCAAACATTTTAAGATAAAATAGAAGACAAATGTGTTGTAGAAATGTCATTTGCATCTGTCATTTAATACAGCTGCATGTTTTACATTGGTAACTTAGCATGCTATACTTTTCATAGGATATAAACTTTCAATATTTGATACACCCAGTTGCTTATAGGTCAAAAATGGCTGAATGAAAGTATAGAAATCTAGTACAAACTGTAAGTAATTTGAAAATTTTAAAAAGTAGAATGCTAGTTGCTGCTGTGTGTATATTGACATATTTCAGTAGTATGTATATAGACATATAAGTTCATGCACTGTGTATGCATTAGATTGCTACAGTACTTGTATCAACTCAGGCATTTTATATCTGTTTGTGGAAGTGAACAGTCCATTCTATATCCAAATAACAATACATTTTCACTGTTCTTGCATAGTTAAGAAAGGTAAATAAAGAACATTTTCCTTTCAGGCTTCCGTCCTTGATGTACAGCATTAATATCAATAATTATGGATGTCCACAAGTTTTCACCAGCTGTCACTCATAGAAATACAGAGACCATATTAATATGCATTACAACCATTAAAATTAATATGCTATATACTTGTGTGCGTACTAAAGAAAGGCTTGAATATAGTCAAAAGAGTGAAACTAACATAATAAGTCTATATCAGACCAAGGAGGTTAAAAACAGTCAGCAAAATGTTTTTCAACATTTTTGTTTTATCTCAGAAGAGTAAACACATTTAGATATATATATAATTATATTTAGATATATAGTTAGAAACCTTGCTGGCTAGGCTTACATAGGCCCTTGGGCCGATAGCCTAGTACCTACCTATGAACAAGTGCCTATTATGATCCATTTGGAACCAAATGCCATTTTCTGCGATTGCATGAAATGGCAGGAGTTAAAACAGTCAAGGGTAGTTGCAGAGGGTACAGGAGCAGTAATGTTATTTAATTAGGCTGTTAGGCTGTCAGGTTGCATTGTTTTAATGTTATTTTGCTGTCAGGTTACATTGTTTTAATGTTATTTTGCTGTCAGGTTACATTGTTTTAATGTTATTACATTAGGCTGTCAGGTTACATTGTTTTAATGTTATTTAATTAGGCAGTCAGGTTACATTGTTCTAATGTTATTAAATTAGGCTGTCAGGTTACATTGTTTTAATGTTATTTAATTAGGCTGTCAGGTTACATTGTTTTAATGTTATTTAATTAGGCTGTCAGGTTACATTGTTTTATTGTTATTAAATTAGGCTGCCAGGTTACATTGTTTTAATGTTATTTAATTAGGCTGTCAGGTTACATTGTTTTAATGTTATTTAATTAGGCTGTCAGGTTACATTATTTTATTGTTATTAAATTAGGCTGTCAGGTTACATTGTTTTAATGTTATTTAATTAGGCTGTCAGGTTACATTGTTTTAATGTTATTAAATTAGGCTGTCAGGTTGCATTGTTTTAATGTTATTTAATTAGGCTGTCAGGTTACATTGTTTTATTGTTATTAAATTAGGCTGTCATGTTACATTGATTTATTGTCATTAAATTAGGCTGTCAGGTTACATTGTTTTAATGTTATTTAATTAGGCTGTCAGGTTACATTGTTTTAATGTTATTTAATTAGGCTGCCAGGTTACATTGTTTTAATGTTATTTAATTAGGCTGTCAGGTTACATTGTTTTAATGTTATTTAATTAGGCTGTCAGGTTCACATTGTTTTATTGTTATTAAATTAGGCTGTCAGGTTACATTGTTTTAATTTTATTTAATTAGGCTGTCAGGTTACATTGTTTTAATGTTATTAAATTAGGCTGTCAGGTTGTATTGTTTTAATGTTATTTAATTAGGTTGTCAGGTTACATTGTTTTAATTTTATTTAATTAGGCTGTCAGGTTACATTGTTTTAATGTTATTAAATTAGGCTGTCAGGTTACATTGTGTTAATGTTATTTAATTAGGCTGTCAGGTTACATTGTTTTATTGTTATTTAATTAGGCTGTCAGGTTGCATTGTTTTAATGTTATTTAATTAGGCTGTCAGGTTACATTGTTTTAATGTTATTTAATTAGGCTGTCAGGTTCACATTGTTTTATTGTTATTAAATTAGGCTGTCAGGTTACATTGTTTTAATTTTATTTAATTAGGCTGTCAGGTTACATTGTTTTAATGTTATTAAATTAGGCTGTCAGGCTACATTGTGTTAATGTTATTTAATTAGGCTGTCAGGTTACATTGTTTTAATTAATCAGAGAGACCTAGGAGGAGTAACACTGAATAATGAGAATGTATACAAAATCTAATGAGGACAGTTTGAATACTTTTGTATGTCCAAAACCGAAAATAATCCATAAGAACTTGACCCCTTATCTGAAATTCAAGCTTTTCAATAACCTTAACTTTTAAACACAGATTAGAGACAGCATAGTAATTATTAGAATCACTGTGGTCAAAGATCTTTTCTAAGGATCTACGTTGCCAAGGCCTCCTTGACAACACATTGAATGACTACTGATCTTGGAAAGAATCCCAGGACTTGATAAATAATTAGACAACAAGTAGCCTGGAAGTGCAGGGTTTAAGACTGCATTATATAAAGTGTTGTCAGGACACTTTTTGTAAGAATATGCTTTTTTATATTATCAGCTATGCATTGGGTTTATGGATCTATATCAAAGACTGAGATGGAAAATAAGTTGGCTCAGCATTCTTTTCCAACCCTATTTTTCTATGTTCAAATTAATCTAAGAATTAAAAACAGCTAACATGCACCAGCTTGGGTATATATAACATCTAATGTATTATACTGTTCAAAAGTTATTAATTTAATGAATATACATTAATTAAAGTACTGTATAGCCTTAACAGTATAGAAAAATGTCACTTATATGGCAAGGCAGGATCCTCATCAGAACTCCTCAGTAGCTGTGCAGTTCCTTAATGTTAGCTGAGCAGATGAGGTTAGCTGCTAACTGCATAAGAAACACTCTACACAATGTTTTCTTCTAATTTATGCACTAAGCAAAAGGGAGCAAAAACTAGCATTGCTGTCCTCTGCTTTCAGTCGGTTCCAATTGGAATTGCAAAAGCATACTTCAATTTTGATTCAGTTCATTAGTGTCTGAGTCTGGAAAACAAATGTCCAATTTTCTATAAATGTTTATTACCCTTTAACAGGTTAATACTTAGGGGAAAGGGTGTGATTTATTTCTAAAGATGGATATTAAGTCTATTCCAAATCCTCTGAATATTTTTGTCCTTTTAACACTTTAATGTCCCTGAGAAAGATAATGTCCACTTCATAGATATAGCTTTGAAATCCATTTGGCTTGAGCCATGCCATTTGGCCTACATTCTTTGTGAGTTGAAAAGTAAACAGCAGCAGAAATAGCCATGAGGTCTTTGTTTAACTGCTACAGAACTCTTGTCTTAAGCATGACCTTGTGCACTCAATGCATTTCAGTAACTTAAAACTAATCATTGCTTCCCTTTGGAATATGTTACTTACTGGAAACATATTATACATCAGAAGGTTTGTCATGTTAATGCTCACGTTCAATCTCGCACACCTCACACTTTAAAAATGAACTAAAAGCTTATTTTCTCAATTCCAGAACCCGCCCTTGCCATGACCCCACCTAGTCTTCCTTCCCTTTATATACCCTCAAAAGGACCTTAGTACCTCATTACACCTCTCTCTCCAATGTGTCTACTATGCATTTGCATAATTTTACACAAACAAATTTTTTTTTATTGTTGACCTATTGAACTATATCAGTGTAAAATTGTTACTTAGCTTCTTTTTAATGCAACTTTAACTTCATGCATGTAATCCAACATATGTGAATCTTTTTGCTATAACTGCTATTATATCAATATTGTTTAAAATTGTACTTTGTTTAAAAATGTACTACTAGAGCTTTTCTCCTTGGGTCTCCACTGAAAATGGGCCACAAGCCCAGTTGGACAAACCCGGTTAACAAATGTCAATAAAGCAGTACATGAAGGAAACCTAATAAATGTAATTAATACCAAACAGTACTTGTAATGCTAATAAATAATAATTTTCATTTGAAAAGCTTATGTTGCTGCAGTGCAAACTTGAAATCAGAAACCTGAACAGCAAGGCAATGAATACTTAGAACTCATTTCAAGAGGGAAGACTGGAATTACCAGTAAAGGCCTTGACAATGCCCATGGATATACTAAAAGCATATCAAACGTAATGTAGGCAACACTGTCAGTGATGAATCATGCAGCCACTTCATAGTGATCTGAAAAAGTGCTAGTCACCCAACATCAGCCAGATGTAGGACTCAGCATCAAGTTAGTGAAGTAGTCAGTGTAGTATTATATGAATGCTATAACACAGGTGGCCGAAATGTAGATTGAGACAGTAAAGCGTGCTACAGCACACATATTGTACTGCAAGAAGATGGTATTCCCTGTGATAATGTGGGCTACTTAGAGCTCAGATCTAAGTGTGTAATAACCCCATCACCAATCTTACCCAACCAGGTATTCCTTAAGAAAACAAAAATCATCATCTTTCAACAATTCAGAGATAATTCCCATTGTATTGGAAATGGATATCTCATAAGTATATAGTGATCTGCATAGGACCAGCAGAGAAAATTACCCTTGTACCTGCCTTGGTTGGTCACTGTAAACGAGTACATAAGATAGATAGGTGCAATCTTTCTGGTTGCTTTGCTTCATGTTGGTAAAAGTTATTACAGAGCTAGAGGATAGCCATTCAGGAGTGTCTGCAGAGGCCCAGTTGAACAACAAACCCCTTTGTCTCTGAAAAATATGAGAAAGCTGTTAAAACCCTGAGGAGAAAGTTTGGTATGAGAGAAGGGGAATGCACCAGGAGGAGGACTATATAACTGCTACTAATTGCTACAGTACTACCTGGAAATATAATGAAGATGATTTGGGCAATTAACTGATAATGAGCTTCATGTTATAGTGCTGAGTTTGATAGCCTCAGTCCCCTTTGCCTATTGCATCTCTCTAAACAAGGCAGTTAAGCAGTTAGTCACCTGAGACTGCCTCTGAAAAACAGACATTTCACCTGCTGGGTTGATCCATTTAACAAATAAAAGTTAGAAAAACATCCAGAATAACAGATTGTAGTGCACAATGCAGGAAAAAATAACAAATTAAAACAATGATTAATAGGCAATGAGATTAAATAATACAGCAAAGGTTGAAACGGTGCTACATTAACAAGTTACGATAAGCAACATTTCCAAAGGTTCTAGAATGATTTAGAGATCCCTGACAAAAAGGGCATAAATGGACAGATTGGTAAAGTTGGGGACGTCATCATATATTAGAATATTGACAGTGTAAATTGATAGGTAGGACAGCTAAGGTAATCTACAACCATACTCTGAACATGCCTAGAAATATAGCCACAAGCAGGATATGCCCAAGTTTAATCTAAATCACCTAAATAATGATTAATTTGGAATAAAAGGTAAAAGCAGCACATGTACACAAATCAATGTTCACTAAATAAGATGACGTAATATATGCCAGCAAAGAAAAACAAACAAATATTGTCCAATTTCAAATGCAGTCCAAGAAACAGAAATGAGTTGTGATATCTATAATAGGGTTCAATTACTAGGCACACAACATAGACAAATTAGCTGTGCAACTTAGGACACCAAACCAGTGTTTAGCAAAATAAATGAACTTATAAGTTATTAATAATCAGAAAAAGTTATTAATAAGCAGTACCACAAAAGGAACGCCCCATAATAAACAACTAATCTTTATTAAGCTCCTTAAGATTAAACTAATAACGTGTCATGGTATCAGTGTTATCTCTAGAAGTAGAAAAGGCTTGAAGGTGGACTTCTACAATTAAAACCAAGGTCAAAGTGGCAAAGAAGTTGGGATAGTGATGTTGAATCTAGAGCAGTGGAACAGTTGACACACCACCCTGACACAATGTAACAAGAGTAAGAGGGGTTAGAAGATGATGATGATGATTAAAGTCATTCTAAAAAGATCACAGCCCAAAAAGAAAAAAAGAAAGAAAGAAAAAAGCTAACCCCAGATGAATGACCTACTAACGAAGTTCAATTCTTTAAATTAAATGGATTATAAACTTCTTAAAAGGCTTCATGGATGAAAAATGTCTGGATTTTCATAAAGAAATCACCCACTCATACTGCCTCCGACTTCAGAACAGTGAAAAATTATATAAAACTGCTCTGAAACTAACCCCTTCTAAAAGGTAGAATAAAGCAAAACTGTTGAAGTGAAGTGATAAATCCTGAAATATTCTGGACCTTGTTTTGTGATACTATAGTGATATCAGGAGTAAGAAGCACAATAATTGTCATGTCTATTTTATAGTTCAGGGATAAAAGATCAACTACAACAGGACCTTATAAATTACATGTAGTCCTGGAGTAGCTGCAGACTGCATCCACTCAGTCACACCATCAGCTGCAGCCTAGAAAAAATAATGACCCATCATGATATTTGCCATGACAAATAAATGTTGGACAAAACAAATAACACCTCATACACTGTACTAAATGTAATTAAAAAATGGGAAAGTACTGAAAGAGTTTGCACAAAGTGCCAAAAAAGTGCAAGATATCAACCTTGATATGTAGCTAGATAGGCAGCCTTGTGCCTCCATCTTGCCAATTCATTAGGCATCGAAGGCTTATTCATAATGATTGGTCTCCTTTGATTTTAGAGGAAGATAAATCAGGACTCTTCTTCTGGTGATCCAGTGAGGATTTGCAAAGTGAAGGAAAAATGAAAGAAACTGGATAGTAGTAAGCATACTAGTATGTGAATGTATAATAAACAGGATATACTGAAGCATTACTCTGGGGTATAAGGATGGGGAGAAAACTTGAAGATATCTGACAGAGATGCCAAGAGCACTTGCATTTTCTGGAATACAACATATGATTTTATTACTTTAACCTGTGTGATTATCCCTTTGTGGAGAACTGATAAGACCAGCATTGGTTACACATTTCTATGATATATGAAAGAGTTACACAGTAACTTAGTATTAATAATATTTAAACAAAATTATTAAGACAAAAAACCCACAGTATTCCCAGGCCAGCTATGAGGTCCACCTAACAGCAGTGAAAAACAAAAACAGCACTGCAAATAAAGGGTGCAAGTATAAGCCAGAAGCATTCATGGTGTAGAACTACCAAGTGTTGTTTAGAATCTTCTTTTTCTTTTGGCTGTTCCTGTTAGGGGTTGCCACAATGGATCATCTGGTTCCATTTCTTCCTGTCCTCTGATTCTTGCTGTATCACATCAACCACCTGCATGTCCTCTCTCACCACATCCATAAACCTTATCTTAGGCCTTCCTCTTTCCCTCTTACCTGGCAGCTCCATCCTTAACATCATTTTCCCAATATACCCAGCATTCGTCCTCAGCACATGTCCAAACCAACACAATCTTGCCTCTCTGACTTTGTCTCCAAACCATCCAACCTGAGCTGACCCTCTAATATACTGATTCCTAATCCTGTCCATCCTCGTCACACCCAATGCAAATCTTAACATCTTTAACTCTGCTACCTCCAGCTCTCACTCCTGCCTTTTTGTCAATAGCACTGTCTCCAACTCACATAACATAGTTGGTCTTACTACACTCTTGTAGGCCTTACCTTTCAATCTTACTGCTACCCGTCTGTCACAAATCACTCCTGGCACTCTTTTCCGCCGCCCCCCACTTTGCCTGTACTCTCTTCTTCACCTTCCTTCTATACTCACCATTACTCTGAACTGTTGATCCCAAGTATTTAAATTCATCTACCTTCCCTAACAACTCCTTCCATCCTCATCATTCCTCTAGCCTCCCTCTCATTCACACACATATATTCTGTCTTAGTTCTGCTGACCTTCATTCCTCTCCTCTCTAAAGCATATTTCCACCTCTCCAGGGCCTCCTCAACCTGCTTCCTACTCTCACTACAGATCACAATGTCAGGTGTTGCTTGAAATGCTGAATAATAAACAGTGGTCTGTTACACAAGAACAAAAGCAAAATATCTGAAGCATGCAATCATGATTCTAACACTTAACCAAGAGGTATGATTACCAGTTCAGAAGCAGACAAAATGTGTCTCTTCAAAAAGTAGAGATGTTGTGTAAAATGTTGGCTCTAATAAAGGATAATGCGCAATTTAGAGATAAGATAAAGCATACCTATCACATTAAAGTATTGAAGTCATGGAAAGAAATAATGAATTCTACAAAGGGGCTGCAAGCTGAAGTTTGTGCAAGAGAAACCGTTGGATCTTTACCTGAATTACGCAGAGTCATCGTTGACAAGAATACAAAGGCAAGACATATGAGAATTTCTCTAAAGAAAAAAAAGGAGTGCTTTCAGAAATGCCTGGGAAAACAAAACCGATGGAATGTGATATAGGGGCAATACCTGAAGTAAGGGTTAAACTAAGATCTTATTGAGAACCAGAGTTACAAAAGCTCAGACTAAGTGTGATAGAAGTCACAGAGTGATTGAAACTGTTGAATAGTACTTTTTCCTAAGTCTGTTGGGAAGGTCATATTGTTCAGTTATTTTAGGAAACTGAATAATATGTCAAACTTTGATAGCTTTCTCATGCCCTGAAATATAGAATTAAGACAGAATCTTGAAATGACCAGATGCTAGACAACCCTAGGCTTGATGAAGGGATAATGGTAGATACTACTTACTAATCCTTTCAGAAGAAAAAGTCTTTGAAACCTCTCATGTTCTGTTCCCCTACAAGTGTTGCCACTTACCCTACATGAATCCCCAGCCACTCTTCAGAGACTGATAAATAAAATACTGAAGCCTCACCTGGGTGGCATAGTCATTCATGTAGTGGTCTGCGAGTCTCCCTTTCCGAAAGTGCAGGCTGTGTTAGAACCCATAGAACAGACAGGCTTGACTGTAAATGCTGAGGAAAGTATACTGAGTGTGATGGAAGCCAAGAACTAAGGTAAATTTATAGAAATAAATGAGGTAAGACCACAATTTGGAAGAAAATAGACCTCCCAAAAAAGCTGACCTATATCCTCCACTATGCAGCTGGACAAAGCTTATCTGTACTATCTAGCTACTCTACAAAGTTTGTGCCTAATTTGGCAAATATCACATGTCTGTTGAAGGATCACAGAAGAATGAAGTCTTTTGTCAATATGCAATGGTCTCTTGTGATGGATAAGTCATTTATGAACTGCAAAGCATCCTGTGTTCTGAACCTTTGTTTGTGACTTTTGATTTTACTAAAATTTTTTTGCCCCCTGTATACTGATGCACCATGGATAGACTTTGTGTGCAGAACCATCCTAGAGCATTCCATGTGAGCAACACCCTATGTGCTATATCAACAAAACTTTGAGCAATGTAGAAAGGAGCCTTTCTGCCACGGAAGGGTGACTGTCTAGGTATAAAGTGCTATTTGTTAGGCAGGCACTACAGTTTGGTAGTGGATCTTGTCCCACTGCATAGTTAAATGGGAAACTGATGGCAATAAAAAAGTGCACCAGTGGGCACTGTCCCTCCAACTCTTCTAATATATGCTGACTAACAGACCCAACCTAGGCAACAGAAATTTTGATGAGTTATCAGAGGTGTGCAATCCACCATTATACGTCCAAACCCCTTGTTTTTTTGGGTGGAGGTGGGGTAGCTGTGACGTTCTATGAAAATGGATAACTTTGTCTTTAAAAATGTGTTCAACAGTAAGGAATATGCGAACATTCCCACAGCAGTTAATTAGACAAACACTCAATATTACCTATTAACAAGGCAGTGATTACCAATTTATGATGAAAAAAGGAAATAACCTGAAAGGCTAGAATCAGGAAGTTTTTCCTGAACTGGGGGTCTTATTTTTTGGGAGTGCAATGAGCTGGCAAACTTTAGGGATTCCCTGCAGACCCCTCTGTCGGAGATGCTGGGTGACTGGATTGGATTGACTGGGAATATGATTTTTTTGAGCTATGATACAGAATCGGAATTGCCTAGACATATTAAAGCCATGCTGAGTCTAATTATGGTGGCTGCCAAAAAAGCAATTACTAGAAAATGGAAATCAAAGTCTAGACCAACTTTACTAGAAGTAGTAAATATAATAACAGAGATAAAACAACTGGAATTGGGATCTTTAGAAAAGGGAAGGAGCAAACCACATAGGAAAAAATGGGAATTATGGGAACAATATTTGCAGAGAAAGAACGAGGTTTAAGAGGCAGGATTTGAAAGAGCATATAATACTTAACTGACAATGATTGGATAGACTATAAGTGATGTATAATGTTTGCAACTAAAGTGGTGTCATTTTATTTGTTTTTCATTAATATAAATGTAAGATTGCCTATGTCATATGTGATAATTTAATAAAGATGTTTATTAAAAAAAAAGAAAGGGTGAGTTCCCACTTGCTCAGAAAACTTTAGAGATGCAGACGGTAAGAATCCAGTGATGGCTGAGTTGTGGTTTATACATGAAAGGATTGTCTGGAATATAACCTGAAGTTGGGCTTAGTCAAGGCTAAAGCCAGTAACTTTTAACTATAACTTATTCAAGAAGGGGTTGTGAGCAACTATACTACTGTTGATGAAAATACACCAAAGAAATTCTTTGTTTTGTTTCAGGCCAAGTAGTCTATCTTTATTTTCTTGTGACTCTGAAAAATACACTTATATTTTGTAGGGTCCCTATTAGAAGATCAGGTGCTCAGAAGAGCAAAACACACAAGACTGAGCCAGAAAGACCAAAAACCCTGAAAATTAGAACAGGAATGGGCTTCTAATGTGTGGGATCACAGCACATTGAGGATCAGGGTATGACCCCATTCCCCACTGTGGTATGATCTCGGAGTTACTATATATTATTGGGGGGGGGGGTTTAGGTGGGTCTGCCCCCCTACAATAATGTTGGTGTGTGTTTTCCATCCCATTTGACGTTCTGGGTTTTGCTCTTCCCAGGTCAATTTTCTGTGGTTAACCTTTGTATATGTTCTGCCTGCAGTGTCCCCTTAGACTTCTAATAGCCATAAACAATCTTCATAAACCAGAACAAATACAAGAACTAAAGATGTGATGAAAACCTGACTGCAGGAACTCAAGCAATAGATACTTCTTAAAAAAGTAAAGTAAATTGCAGGCATACAGGAGAAACAAGACATCATACAGAATACGTAGCAAAGGAAAATGTCAGAAAGCAGCATGATTCGACCTCTACAAAATAAAGCATGTAGTAGGGGAAATGTGTTCTTCTATTTTCCCTATTTTAGATACAAGGAAGGGGAGGTGGGGGTACCTCATCTTGCATGATACAGAAAACTTTGATTTAAAAGGAAGCATTTTTGAATGATTATTTTGAATGGCAATAATATTTTGGAATGTTAGCTTACTGAAAGAAAATGATTCTGAAGACATAATCTTGCATATACAAGAGATGATTTTCACAGAATTTGAAACTGCTGTAATGCCGCTCTGCCTGCCACTTGATAATGTTTATCAGGAATTTGGTTAGAGACCACAAATAGCTATTTGATTGCTAAACATAATACAAGGATTTAAAACATGAATACACATATAAATTCATTACAGTTTTGTGATGAGGGCAAGACAAGGTCTTTTACCATGTCAATCCATAAATATGCTGAATGTTGAATGATTCAAAGGTACATCCAAATGACAAGTATATAGTGAACCATAAGTCACGGTGTTTTATTCTAAAAGCTAGATAATTAAATTCCCTCTTACAGTGACTCCTTGGGACTAACTTCTTTTACTGCAGGAGCAATATTAGTTCTTGAGTTCAGCAGTGCATGACAACTGCTGACTTGGGAATAATTGCTAAAGCATATTCTTAGAATGTTTTTCCTCTTTACTTGACCCTAAACTGATGAATTAATTTTCTCATCAGACAACTCATAGATGCCAAATGTAGATGAAACAATGAGTGCAACATTTGCTGCAGGCAGTACATCTGACAAGGATATTTCTGTTGTCTGTGTACACCAGTGTAATCTTTAGAGCTGAGGGGGATGTCACATTTAATTAACTCTTCCAAAACAACTCAAGGAATGTGCATGATTGTTCTGCTCTGGTGGCTAAAATTAAACAGGGACTTCAGAAATTTTCCAAATTGTGTCATGTCATGAAATTGCTGACATGAAGAGATTTGTACTTTGATATCACTGAAAAAGGTAAAAAGAAAGAACAAGGCACTTGCTGATTATTCATGTTTCTGTTCTAAGGAAACATTTATACTTCAAATCTGATAGTCCATACAATTTTTTTAAATAGGCTATTGCTTACAAGAACAACATATGTGATCATGTTAGTTTGTTGCCTATAATTTTCTGATAGCCTTGTTACACTTGACTTTGACACCTAATACAAACTGCGTAATTTTTCAAGGTATTGGTTCCACATCAGCTAGAATAATCTTTATGACCCCGAAAATGCATAGTAAAAATGGTATATTTACAAAACAAATTGCACTGAGAAAGATTTTCATTATTGATTCATGTGATGGGGCATGGTATTTCTAATGCACATTAGGATGTCGTTCAAGAACTCTCATCCCCTATCCTTTGTATGTATGTAGAAAGCCAAAGATGAAAGCACTAACACTTACACGCATTTTAAATGGCTTTATGTAACAGAAATTTCTTATTGCCACATGTATCCATGCTCCTCAAACTTTGATCTTCAAGGATATACATCCAGGTCAACAAACATCAACATGTTTCACCTGTAATAGTACAGGTACAAAAACGTCCTCTGATAGAATTATAATTTAAAGTTTATTCTGACATAGTCATTATTAAAGCATACCAAGTGTTTGTTGTGGAAAATATGATAGATGTCTAGTATGTCGTACTGACGCATATGTGCATATCTCTCAACCTCTTACTTACTGAATTAGGAGCAGAACAGCACAACATAGTGAAAAAGCATCAGCTCACTGACACTTCTTAAATATCGGGAGATACATGTACATGGAAATATTGTACATAACAATATTTATGAATTAGTTTGTTTAAACACTGTCCCTAGGACTCACAAAGATTCGTTCTGCCTATGCTAAATAACCAACGAAGGTTGGTCACTTAGTGAATTCAAGGGAATCTCTGATTCAGAGACATGATAAAGCCTCACTGAGAAGCAACCATCAGCAGCTGATTGCCATCTCTCTGAATTAAACACTGTGTTGATAGATGTGACAGGGCTAGTACTCTTCCAGCAAGTCCAGGCATCACAATAGCAAAAGCACCCCCTACAGAAACACACACACACACACACACACACACACACACACACACACACACACACACACACACACACACATATCTGGTCAGCATCGCCTATGTACTTCCCATAATAGATCACCCAGACAGACATACATACAAACACACATTTACAGCTACATATCCACGCACACACATACACACACACGATCATTCAGCCACATTCATGCCCATACACACACACACACACACACACACACACACACACACACACACATATCATGCCCACACACACACACACACACACACACACACACACACACACACACACACACACACACACACACACACACACACACACAGTCATTCAGCCATATTCATGCCCACACATACACATACAAACAAACATAGACAGTGACATACATGGCACTTCTATAGTTATTTGTACCACAGCAACTGCCATAGGAGTGAGAGTATATGCCTCAAAGGATAGCATTCACTATCTCCTCCTAGAGAAAAAAATAACTCAGCAAAGTGATTCTCTGAGTAAGAACCTGCACACTGTATGGTGTCAGACTACGAATGAGGAGCACTCATGGATTCAGACTTCCTAGACAGATGAGAAGAGCACATAAGTACTATATAGGAAATATATTTCATTCACACTACTACAAATGAGTTGTACCTATGGACAAAGTAGCACAATCTTTGTTCCTTTACCAATAACCTTGTTTGAAGATTTGGAGTAGTCAAATGAACAGAACCTCTAGATGGAAACAGTGGGGAAAAATAGGGACATTTACTGTAAAAGCCATAGAGCAACTCCAGTGATTAAGTAACTGGTAAAATAGTGCTCAATTTGCTTAAAAAATAACAGCAGTTTCAACCATTCAAGCAATGAATTGACCAAAAGCATCCATCACAGCTGATGCTCTGGCCTACCCAGTATCCATCTTGATAAACCGATCTCTGTCAGAAAGTTATGTTCCCACACTGTGGAAAGTATCACATATAATTCCCCTCCACAAAGGTGGAGCCTCCACAGAACTAACCAGTTACCACCCCATAGCTATTCTCTCTCCACTCTCCAAAATACTAGAGAGATGCATACACTCTCAGGTTTCAGACTACCTCCTTACTAACAACCTCCTTTCCAATACTCAGCATGGTTTCCGACCAAACCATAGCACCACCACTGCCTTACTCTCCTTTACTAACACTATCATTCAGCATAAAAACAATGGCTATCTCTCCTCTGCTACTTTCCTAGACCTATCTAAAGCATTTGACATGGTCCCACACAAACAACTTATCTCTGTCCTCAATAACCTATCCTTCTCACAATTAGTCACCAACTGGTTTCAGAGTTACCTGTCTGACCACCAACAATCCGTTGTATGGCAGAATGGCATATCTCCCCAACTACCTGTCTCCATAGGGGTTTCCCAAGGATCCATCCTTGGACCCCTACTCTTCTCTGTTTTCACAAATAATCTAGCCTCTGCCACCACACATGATACACTCATACAATACGCAGATGACTCGACCATCATCTGCTCAGCCCAGTCCCTACCCAAACTACAAAAAGTCACACAGGAAGCCTTTTCCTCTGTTGAAACTTGGTTATCCGATGACCAATTAATAGTCAACCCAAACAAAACTAAACTACTCATCTTCCAACCCACCAAACATACTCAAAACAACTCTCACTTTAACATCACAGCAAAAGACAACACCACTATATACCCAACTGAACACACCAAATTGCTAGGAGTGGAAATAGACAATAAACTAAAATTTGACATTCACATATCCATGACCATAAAAAAGTCCACAAAAAACTAGGAACGTTATACAGAAATAAGCATCTTCTCACCAAAGCAGCAAAGATTTCAATAGCAAATTCCCACCTTATCTCCACCCTACTTTATGCCTCTCCAATATATACCAACCTAAGGCAATGCGATCTAAACAATCTAGAGACCTGCTACAACAAAATTGCCAAATTCACCACAGGGGCATCCTACCATAGTCACCATTGTCTCTCACTTGCTGAACTGGGCTGGCTTGAACTCCCTCACCTCCTTCAATGGTATCAACTCTCCCTCATCCACAAACTGGTAAACCATCCACTAAATGCCCCATCCCTCCAGAATCTACTCCAACCCTATCGCACCACCAGACCACTAAGATCCAGCAACAAAAATCACTTGCAGATCACTAAAGCCAATAACTCTGCTGGTGAAGCACTATTCTCTTGCACCATAGCCAAATTATGGAACTCCCTCCCACCCACAATTACCTCCATTGCCATCATGCACCCACTTCAAAACTTTACTAAAAGTGCACCTAAAAACATGCTGGCTATGCCCTTGCAACTCCCACTCTAATATCACCCACCCCATCCAACCACTACCTTTCTTTCCACTCCACTAACTACCTTGATTATAGCAAGCTCAGATGCTCATAAGCCTAGTACTTATTATACAGCAGGAACTTCTTATTGTAACATTTGTTAATGTCTGTTATGTACTTCACAGATAAAGATTCTAGTTGTCTACTGATGTACTATGTTCTTCATCTGTTAATATGTTGTAAGTAATTGCTATGTAAATTGTTAATCGCTACGTAATCCAATGTAACTGCTGTCTGTTTATTTTAACTGTGGAGCTTTTCTCCCCTGGCCTCCACTGAAAATGGACCTATGTCCAGTCGGACACTCCTGGTCAACAAATATAAATAAATAAAAATAAATAAATAAATAAAAGAAGCTCCAACTCACTAAACCCAGTTGAAGTGTGTAGAAATATCACTCAGATAAATGCATTCTTTTTTCAGTACAGTGGTCAACCCCCTGCTGCCTTTGCAGCAGCTGAGTAATGTGGCATGAACCCTTCCAGAATCACCATTATCAGCATTGGTACTGCAGGGCAATATGGCAGACAGATTAACTGTTGCTTAAATGGGATCTCTACAGTAGTGCAACCTGTGGAAGAAAAAAGTGGAAAGGGAAAAATTCACTGTTTTTCTTCTCTTTGCTAGAGATGATGCCATTTGGATGTGTAATACATTTAACTTTACTAAAGAGGAACAGACTGATTTGGTTGTGATTAAAGACAGATTTACTCAGTATTGTAATCCTAAACAAAGCTTACAATATCCTTATCATTTATTTTTACTGGAAGTCAGGGGCTACAAGACACCTATGATGCCTGTGTGACTGAAATGAGAATAGAGGCAAATACTGCAAATTTGTGTAACTTTTTGATTCATTGTTGAGAAGTGAATTTTCTGCATGCACAAAATGAACTAAGATTTTATGAGATCTGAACTAACACTAGGGAAACTGAGACTGTGTACAGAGGAGCAAAATTAGCAAATACTCAAGTAGAGCTGGTAGATGAGGATTTGGATGTGTCTGAAATTAAAAAGAAGTGAAATATGTTAAAAGGAAGTGGGATATATGTGTCTTGAATAGTATATTGAAAAGAAAAGCCTTCAAACTATGTGGCTTTAGAGAGAACTAGTGCTTTTTTTGGCTATGATGACATGGTTAAAAATGAAAATCATTTGTTTGAACGGACTCAAAGCTCTTTGAGGTGTGGTTATCTGCATGATAAGAAACAATGAGAATGCAGAAATTGTAGACTGGTTAATATTTTTCTAAAATGTGCAAAAATAAAGGAAAGAGAAGGACAGACATGAGTTTTGCAAAGGGGCTTATCCAAATGAAAATGTCTGTTTATTCACTGATTCAGATAGTCCTGAAATAGAAAAATCTGTTTATGAATGCAGATAATGTGAATATTATGCATAAAATTTCTTTACAGGGACATAAGTTCAACAATGTTGTCATTACCAAAGAAAAAAAAAATGTAGCCCTGTGTTTAGCATTGATTATTGAGCAGAACGTAACCTCTTAGCTGAAAGCACTCAAAGACACAGGCTTGAGGAGCACTTTAAAAAATTCCAGACATGTGCTGCTGACCTATTCTAGTCTCAGCCTTCCACAATTGATTCAGAAAGGGATATGCTGCATTTACATAATAAAACCTACAATCTCTTATTTCAAATAGTGTCAAAACAACATCCCAGTATATTGGGGACAATGGTTTGTGAGCAAATGGACATAAATGAAAAACAAAAAAAAAAAACTTAGTGAACTACCTAAACTTCCTACAACAATTCCATACAGTCATAGGTTCATAGGTTCATAGGTTCATAGGTTCATACTAGGCTATCTGCCCTAGGGCATTTATAAGCCTAGCCAGAGTGTGTTTGGCTTTCGCCACCCATTTTAAATTAATTTTGCTATGCCCTTTTTCGAGGTTAGTATACTGTGCCTCTGCCTAACAGTGACACAGAAGTGATACCCGGGGTAAACCTACGATCTCCCATCCACTCATCAAGATTCCTCTTGAAGAGAGTCAATGAGGGACTCTGCCTAACCTGGACTGGGATTTTATTCCAGAGTGAAGGGAGCCTCTGGGTTATGAATCTGTCCCTCCAGCATGTCCTATTTATTTCAGTGCTGAGGTTCAAGTCTCTCGAGCACGTGGCTTGATGGGATTTGGATTTTCTGAGGTGCAGCATGTCCATTAATTCTGGGTTGGACATTGCTTTATACATCAGGCACAGATTGCCTCTGAGCAGGTGGTATGCCACTGAGTAGAGCTGGAGTTTCTTTAACCGGGCAGCATATGGCATCTGTTTGAGCCCTTTGATCCTCTTGGTGAGGTACTTTTGGAGTCTTTCCAGTTGCTGCAGGTGTCTGGTAAGGTACATCCCAAAAGGGACATTGTACTAAATTATGGGCCCGATGAGGGATGAGTAAAGAGGCACAATGACCTCCCCTGATCTAGATGTGAATCCCTTCATGATTAGGTGGGGTATATAAAATGTTTTTCTAACCACTTTGGCCACGTAGGTGTCAAATGAGAGATTGCTATCAGCTTGGGTCCCCAGGTCCCTAATTACTTCTTCTGTACTTAATGGATTACCACCTATGTGGTAATTTGTGGGGACTTTGTTTTTGCCAAAGGGGATGACTATACACTTTTTGGCATTTAGCTTGAGGCCATGGCACCAGTTGTCTGTTTCTATGAGGCCCTTTTGGAGGATGCTTGTGTTGGCTGGAGAATTGATTATGGCACCCAGTTTGCAGTCATCTGCGAACTTGGTCAGCCACAGACCTTCCGTGTTGGCCTGTACCTCCGAGAAATATATACCGAACAAGAGAGGTCCCAGGACTGAGCCTTGTGGGATGCCACTTGTTACTGGTTTGGAGTCTGACATGGCTCCAGCAATTCTAACCATGTGGGTTCTGTCCTTGAGCCAGTTTGCAACCCATCTAGTGACATAGGGGTTTATATTTAAGCTGGTGAGCTTATCTATAATGCCCGAGTGGGGTATTGTATCGAAGGCTTTTGCGAGGTCCAGGTAGGCTGTGTGGACCACCTTCCCCTCGTCAATGGCCTTGGTGACAGTTTCAAAGAAATTGACCAGGTTTAAGAGGCAGGATCTGCCCTTAACAAAGCCGAACTGGGTAGGATCCAGTGTCTGTAGGTCCCCAATATCTTTATTTATGAGGTCCATGATGATCTTTTCCATAGCTTTGCAGACCAAGCTAGTCAGGCTTATGCGGCGATAATTTCCAGGATCCGTTGAGGCACCACCTTTGTGGAGAGGGACCACTGTTGCTGTACGCCACTCTTTGGGTACATATCCTGTAGTAAGGCTGAGATTGAACAGTAGTTTTATGTTTGGGTTTAGCTCTTCTTGGAGTTCATGTAGGATGCAGCCCGGGACACCGTCTCATCCCATTGATGCTGTGTTTTTTGCTTTGGAGAGGGCGGCTCTTACCTGAGCATCTGAGATGTCAGGGGGGCAGCACTCTGCTGGGATAGATATTTGCCCTTTTGGTGGGGAGGGAGGGAGAAGTTTGCGCTGAACCTGTCAGCTAGGATGTTGGCAATGTCTGTGGGTTCGGTGTATTTTTTCTCATTTTGGACTAATTCTGAGCATATCTGGGAATTTCCACCCAGGTTCCTAACATAACTAAAGAAAGCCTTGTGATTATCCTTAGTGTCCTGTGCAATTTTTCTCTCAAAGCTGGCCTTAGACGATTTTATGAATGCCCGTAGTTTTTTGCTAATACTGATCAGAGATGCCTTCCCTTTTTGGGATTTTGCTCTATCATGTAGTAGCTTCCTCCTTCTATTGTATAGTTTGTTTATGGCTGGGGTCCACCAGACAGGACGTCTGCCTTTGGAGGATTGGGTCTTGGTTTTATTTGGGATTGCATGATTCACGCATTCCTGAAGGTGTTCATAGAATGAATTTATAAAGGATTCTGCGGTCTGGGCCATATTTTCCACAGGCCTGGGGGCTTTGAAGGATACCACCTCGGTTTTGAGGAGTGTGAAATTTGCTTTAGAGAAGTTTTTCACTGTGGTTTTCTGGGCAGGGGGTGGGGTCGGGATGTGAATATCCAGTGAGATTAGTTTATGATCTGTACTTACCAGTGAAGGATACACTTCTGGTCTGGAGCATAGAGTCCCCATGTTGGTGATGATCAGGTCCAGTATGTTTTCCCCCTCTTGTGGGAGTGGTAACAAGTTGTTCCATAGCATTTGAGTTTATAAATTCTAGGAACCTTTGGGCTAGGGTGTTGGAGCTAGAGTAATGCTCCCAGTCTATGTTTGGGTAGTTGAAGTTGCCCAATATAATGGTGTTTGGAGAGACCTTCATATTTTCCAGTGTTCTCAGGAAGGCCGAGTGGAGTTCCTGGCTTTGGGAGGGTGGTCTCTAGCAGGCTATAAACTGGAAGGCAGTTTTACCCACTGTTAGTTGCACATGGATAGTCTCTGATGCTTCGTGCTGTGCCACCAACCTGGAAGTGTGGGTATCTTTGACGAATATTGATACTCCCCCTCCTTTTGTGGTTTGGTCCAAGTTTTGGGGCCGAAAAGCATGGTATGAGGTATAACCTGGTAGTGCTGGGGTGCTCTTGGGAGCCTTGAACCAGGTTTCTGTTACTGCACAGATATCAATGTTCTCCATGCTAAGGAGAGTTTCGAGTGCATGCATCTTGAGGTTTAGACTTCTGGCATTGAGTAGCACTACTCTTAGTTTCTTATCCCTTGTGATACCTATGGAGGTGGGTTTGTCTTTTGAGCCTTGCCTAAAAAAGGCACTATGGGGGTAGCAAGAGCCTTTGCCAATATCCGAAAGCCCAGGGGTGACAGGTGCAAGCCGTCCCTAGCGAAGCATCGTGGCTTGTCGAGCATGTCATCCCAGGCTGACAGGCATTGGATCCCCTTTGAATGACATCAATACTTAAGCCAATTGTTGAAATTATATAAACCAAAAAAATCCTCTGGGGGTAAGGTACCTGCTGTATCCAAGCCAAAATATTCAACAAAAGAAAAAAGAAGCTGCAGGTACTCCACAACAATCGAAGCCAACCAGTCACTGTTGTAATGAAACTGCTTTTATTACAAAAAAGTAAGCGCTTTCACATCTACTAGGGATGCTTCATCAGACTTTAACAAATAAATTTCATTCAAACTGTTTAAATACACAGCATGTGATTCACTCAACCAATAAAATCTCACATTCAATAAAATCACATAATCAATTACCATGGTATCATTCATCAGTACAAATCAATAGACATTTATAAATATAAATATAAAACACACATTTTTAAGTAAAAATGTAGATATATACATACATCCCATGTGTAGAAATACTAGCATTTATTTTATAATTTATATATAAAAAGAAATATATAAATAAATAAATATATATATATATATATATATATATATATATATATATATATATATATATATAAAACCACAGCTAAAATTATTCAAAACTTCCCTATATGTGTAACTATTGACTAAAAATGCACTTGTATCAATGAAATAAATATATATACACACATATTACTCATCAAAGACTCCTCCAAAAATCATTAGTGTGTCAAAGGGCGATCAATAAGGAAGGGCTTCAGACTGACCCTATCATTAAGGCCATGTCCTGAGTCTGCTTGCAATCTAATAATCCATTTCCCTTCTTCCGTTTCCGTGAAACTAATAGCATTCCCTAATCTCGTGGTGGTGTGTATGAGTTCCAAAACCATAAATTCAAAACTGTGTGTAGTACCATGCGTCAAAATATGTTTAGCTAGAGCATTATTCTCGTTCTCTCTGTTAATGGCATATAAATGCTCCCTAATCCTTTCCCTGAGAGTCCTATTAGTTTTCCCCACATAAAAAACACTGCATTTTTTACAGGTAGCTAAACAGACTAAATTCCTTGTCTTACAGTCAGCATAATGATTAAATCTGTAAGATACATGAGAATCTGGATGTATAAAAACATCTCTTCTATTAATAAGATTGCATTGGTTACAACTACGACAAGGGAATGTACCCTTTCTTATTGATAATGATTTATTAAGTGTACTTCTCTCATAGCAGAGCATATTTTTTAAAGATCTAGTATTCTTATAACAGAAACTTGGATGTGGACCTACTAAAGTCTTTAACCTATCATCTAACTGCAGGATGCCCCAGTTCTTCTTAATAACATCAGTTATACTTCTATTCTTGTTGGTATAAATGATAACCATTCTCTTATTCCTCTTCTTAAGAGGCCTCTCCTGTTCATTAGATTCTGTCACACTGCCCCGAATGTATGGTGATGCCATACTACTACGTTCTATTTCTTGTAGAGCTAATATGTCCATATGGTGGTAACCTCTAGCTGCAAAATCCTGATGTAAATGTGTTAGTGTTACCTCAAAGTCTGAATTATTACTAACCAAGCGTGAGCAACGTGTGGCTTGATTCTTAACAATATTTTTATGTACATGTGGTGGATGTATACTATCACGATGTAGATATGCATTCCTCCTACAAGGTTTCCTATAGATACTCGTATCTAATCTCCTATTATTTTTTGTGAGGGTAACATCTAAAAAGTTTATCTGATCATATGAATTCTCACTTGTTAACCTCAAAAACGTGGTAGTGTTATTCATATAAATTATAAAATCTTCTAACATCGCTAAGTCACCACTCCACACAAAAAAGAGATCATCTACAAATCGCTTGTAATACTTAATGAACCTAGAGTAAAAGTCGTGCGTCAATATATACATAGGTTCCCAGTAAGCTAATACCAAATTAGCATATGAATTAGCACATGACATGCCCATGGCCACTCCCAAAGTTTGTAAATAATATTTGTTATCATAAAGAAACACATTATTTACCAAAACCACCTCCATTAACATAGTAATTCTCATCACTTTACTAGTAGTCACCCCTTTATTTAACAAAAATAGTCTCAGAAATTCAATTCCTATATCATTAGGTATACTGGTGAACAAAGACTGAATGTCTAAGGTCACCATAAGATCTGTATCAGTAAACTTGTTAATGTCCAGGGCAAAATCCGATAGGGACTCTAAAAACTGCTTAGTATCCTTCAAGATGAAAGGTGTAGAATTAACAATAGGCCTCAATTGTTTTTCATTATAAATCAAAATGCTCTCAGTGAGCCATCCTTTCCCTGATACAATAGGTCTATGAGGAGGATTTATTAAAGTTTTGTGCACTTTGGGAAGGCCTCTAATTACAGGTATTAACAGTTTTTCAATCAAGCAATATTTATAGAGGTCATTCTCTATAATATTGCACATCAGCATGTCATACAACTCAGCATGCACATTATTAATGATTTTGATCAGCTCAAATAAATGTATAACTTTATACGTATCAACATCAGATAGCATTTCAAGCATTTTACTCTTGTAAAAATCACTATCAAGTAACACAATTGCTCCTCCTATATCCGCTGGGTGGACCACTATAGTTTCATTTTCCTGTAGTGACTTCAAAGCTGATACTTCCACATGAGTTAAATTGTGGAATTCAGACTTAAAATCTTGACCTGTATACAAAGCAAAAAAATCATTAACGCATGCTTTTTCAAAAGTTTCAATAATAGGATGTAGCTCAGGAGTAAACGTAGAAGGTTTCCTATAGCTACAAGAAGAAACCCTATCATTATTATTAATGTTCTCAAAATACAAATCTAATGCTAATCCTCTTTTAAAACTCTTGAGTTCTACAATCAAATTGCTAATGTCCATACCTTGTGAAGGTACAAAGTATAAACCTCTGTTCAGAACTTTACATTAAATTTCTGATAAAATATAACAAGATAAATTAATTACCAATTCGTTTGGATTGTCTTGTGTGGTTTCTTGTAACCTTCTGTTAACTCGTTTGATTGCTTGCGTTTCTTTCCCTGGTATTGTGGGCTCCATATCTTCTGCTTCAGTCCTTGATAAGATAAAGGGAAAGATAGATCAGTAGCAGCGTGCTCACCAGACCCTGTATCAGCATCTGACTGTGTAACAATCTTTTTCTTCACTACTGGGCCAAAAGTATATATAGTAGCTGCAGCTGCATCACTGGATACTAAATCAGTACTGTTTGTAACCCGCGACGCCATTGCAACTGCTGCGCTCTCACTCTGTGCTTCACCTTCTTGAATCCACCTTCCCTCTTCCTGTGTAGCTCCAAAAGCATTAGAAACACTCAACGTAGTAGGAGACTTATCAATGTGATGCTCATTTCTATGTTCCACGATGGTAGAAGTAGTAACCGCGTTTCTCGGTCGGGTGGACTCCCTAGGCCAAGAGAACGCGCTCCCTCGTGAAAAATCGAGGCAGTCTCTCTCTAATTTCTTCTTTTTCTGGGCTAACAATTTATTATCAACTGAAGCAATTGTAGCCGAGAGTTCATTGTAAAAATCAGATCTTTGCTCAGATGTAAGGGATGAAATTAACTGCTGTTCTATAGATGACACTTGCTTATACAGCTCTTCTTCAATAGAAGTATATTGTCTCACCAGTAGCCTCATGTAATTATTGCTAGTTTCTATAGTAAGCTTTTGCCAGTCAGTTAGCAGTTCTGGATAAGTTGAGCCAAAAGTGGGCATTTTCAAAATCCGGAGACCTCTGGGAATGATCTTAAAAGACAAGCAGGCTTCCATATGTTGTTTCTGCCATTGTATATTCTTAATTTTTACCATAACATCTTCAAATCTCTGCATCAACTGAAATACAGTCATATCAAACTTTTGCCCTTTGTGAGTCACTGCTGTGTTAGCCAGTTGAGTATAGGAAAATTTTAACAAAGGGTTATTATTCATCACAACAAGTTGTATAAATGAGGTGTTACCAAGTTCGTTATTATCACCATCATTGATAAATTGTTATCTGGTTCCTCCTGGTCATGTCCCTTCGAGGAGTCAAACAAGAAAAAAATATATAAACCAAAAAAATCCTCTGGGGCTAAGGTACCTGCTGTATCCAAGCCAAAATATTCAACAAAAGAAAAAAGAAGCTGCAGGTACTCCACAACAATCGAAGCCAACCAGTCACTGTTGTAATGAAACTGCTTTTATTACAGAAAAGTAAGCCTTTTCACATCTACTAGGGATGCTTCATCAGACTTTAACAAACACATTTCATTCAAACTGTTTAAATACACAACATGTGATTCACTCAACCAATAAAATCTCACATTCAATAAAATCACATAATCAGTTACCATGGTATCATTCATCAGTACAAATCAATAGACATTTATAAATATAAATATAAAACACACATTTTTAAGTAAAAATGTATATATATATATATATATATATATATATATATATATATATATATATACATATATCTCATGTGAAGAAATACTAACATTTATTTTATAATTTATATATAAAAAGAAATATATAAAATATATATATATATATATATATATATATATATATATATATATATAAAAACCACAGTTAAAATTATTCAAAACTTCCATATATGTGCAACTATTGATGTATCAATGAAATAAGTATATATACACACATATTACTCATCAAAGACTCCTCCAAAAATCATTAGTGTGTCAAAGGGCGATCAATAAATCACTGAAAGGGAAGAAGGGAAATGGATTATTAGATTGCAAGCAGACTCAGGACATGGCCTTAATGATAGTGTCAGTCTGAAGCCCTTCCTTATTGATCGCCCTTTGACACACTAATGATTTTTGGAGGAGTCTTTGATGAGTAATATGTGTGTATATATATTTATTTCATTGATACAAGTGCATTTTTAGTCAATAGTTACACATATAGGGAAGTTTTGAATGATTTTAACTGTGGTTTTATATATATATATATATATATATATATATATGTGTATATATATATATATATATATATATATTTATATATTTCTTTTTATATATAAACTATAAAATAAATGTTAGTATTTCTACACATGGGATGTATGCATATATCTACATTTTTACTTAAAAATGTGTGTTTTATATTTATATTTATAAATGTCTATTGATTTGTACTGATGAATGATACCATGGTAATTGATTATGTGATTTTATTGAATGTGAGATTTTATTGGTTGAGTGAATCACATGCTGTGTATTTAAACAGTTTGAATGAAATGTGTTTGTTAAAGTCTGATGAAGCATCCCTAGTAGATGTGAAAGCACTTACTTTTCTGTAATAAAAGCAGTTTCATTACAACAGTGACTGTTTGGCTTTGATTGTTGTGGAGTACCTGCAGCTTCTTTTTTCAATTGTTGAAATTGATCATCTTGTCTTCATATTGTGGCATCATTCTTGGTGAGGGTAAGATGCTACTGAAGGTCAGGGTCATACCAGCCTGGGCTACATGCTCAGAGAGCTCCTCTATGTCTCTTTTCATGTAGTCCAGGGAGGTACGTCTCAGGTCATTCACACCAAGCATGGACAATGACTGGGTCATATTTGTACTTGCCTTGGAGTGACCTGAGTGCTTGTGTTATGTGGCAGATCCTAGCGCCCGACAGGCAGCTCACCATGACCTTCTCCTTGTTCAGCCTGGTGAGCGGGACGTCAGTGTGCCTGATGATAGAGTCACCTATTACAAGTGTATCAGGTATGTTGTTTAGCCTTAAGGGCTGTGACTGTTCAGCACACTGGCTTTGTGAGCTATGTGTTGCACATGTTTTGTTTTGGGGTAACGGTTGCTTGGGTGTCTGCTTTGGAGGTCTCTGCTGCTTCGGCAGATTTTTATTTAGAGCCTCCGAGTATGTTTTTGTGTGTTTATGTGTTTGGTTTGCTGTCGTGGTTGGTCTATGTGAGACTGGAATTGTAGTGAGTGTAGTTTCCTTCTCCTCCTGACTGGTTACGCCAGTACTGAGTTGATAGAGTTTAGCCTCCAGTTTGGCTATATGGTTGCATCTCTCACATGTGTTGGAATTTGTTGGGAGGAGGAGAGGGTTGTCTGTGTACATGAGGCAGTTGTAACATTGCCTCAAGATTCCCAGATTCACCAGCTGGACCGGAGAGGAGATTGACAACTGACCTTTGAACATG
This sequence comes from Protopterus annectens, assembly GCF_019279795.1. Classification (NCBI taxonomy): domain Eukaryota; kingdom Metazoa; phylum Chordata; order Ceratodontiformes; family Protopteridae; genus Protopterus; species Protopterus annectens. The sequence continues at coordinate 944,733,319 of NC_056732.1, forward strand.
CTAGAATAGTATTGGGAATTCCTTTATAATTGAAAAAAGGGCCAATGGGGAATAAGGTACTCAAGGGGAGTTTGTGAGGGTGTAGTGCTTTTAATTTTTTTAGTGCTGACTTATATAATTGCTTTAGTGAGCAAGTGCCAGGTAACTTGAATGCAATGTGTTACAGGTAACTTAAATGCAAAAACTACAAACAGTAATTTTCTTTCAAGTGAAACAAGGAAATAAGTACAGTAAGCAATGCAGATATCACTAGGGATCCACAGAAGCGCTGAAAAGCCGCATTTTACGTGGAATTAGCTTTTCAGGGAAATAACAAGCAAACAAACAACAAGCATACAAACAAAGCTAGATTCAGCAGGCCTGGATCTAGTCTATGCTACTGCAAACAAGGTGTACCAATTTCAGTAAGAAGCAGTTCAAATATGCAGGCACTATAAGCCTTTAACCAGAAATTCCCAGCTCAGAAGGGCAGATTCCAGCCTCTCCTCCCACAATAGGGGAGACCACGAATCCTCTTAATGTAAAATAACTGGCCTGAATCCCAAGTGCTTAAACCAGAATCAATACACTTTTAGAATAACAGACACTGAGCCCTCAATCAGCAGTTCCCAACTTAGAAGGATGTAAGCTACCTGTTCTGCTACTACAGTGCAGACCACAAACCTTCCTAATGTAAAACAACTGGTCTGAAGCCCAAGTGCTTAAACTAAAAGGCTTAGAATGAGTTACACCAAGCAGTAATAAATACAATTGAGTACTTTTAAGATGACGCAAAAACAAAATAAAGTAGGAAGAAACACAAATACAGTAAAAGCAGATAAATGAAATGTCTAGTGAATACCCTCATTCAAATGCCTCGACGTTACTGTTAATATAACAATGTCAATTCACTTCAGTAGCACAAAAACAAAAATAAAGTCTTCCTTTTATGGCTGCCATAAAATCTGCCACTACCTTATTCCTGAAGTAAGAACAGCTATAGGCAAAACCATTTTATTTCCAGAAATAAAATATGGTCTGTTACAACTATTAAGACTTGCTTAAAAAACCTCACTGAATTACAAAGACTACCTTTACATGCAATTCAGAAGTTGCTGCTACATTCTCCTCTCCCTCAGACTGAACAGTGTATATCATTGTACCACTCTGACCAGATCATCATTCTTCTCACGCTCTTACACAAAACACTTTATCATAACACTTCATATATTCTCGGTCATAACAATACCTATTCTTGGGTCTAGATTAAAAAGTACACAGTACCAGCTACACTCTCACACAAACAATGCTGCAGTCCTCCATAAAATTAAACACAATTTGACATCAAGTGGCCACATCCTGCCACTAGGCTAGGGGATGTGCTTCCACCTAATATTATAAACTGCTACTCTAAGTAAAACAATTCTGATAAAAATATTGCAACATCAACAGAAGAAAGCTGTGTGCTGTTGCTTTGGGCAGCCTGCAATGGACATATAAACAAAGCAACACTAAATTCATGCTAATTCATATACTATATATATATATATATATATATATATATATATATATATATATATATATATATATATATATATACATATATATATTTATATATTGTGTTGTCTTGGTTTGTTGAAAAATATTTTCACTTGATGATATGCTGTAATTATAAGATTATTATGTGTTCGTGACAAGGATGCTAAGATACTCACCTCAAGACCAAAGCTCGAGAGGTGACTCTTGGCATCCATGTTGATTTGTGTGTGGTTATGAGTACAGTATAGTTTCCCCTCAAGTATTTGATGGGATGGAAGAGTGTAGGCCATTACTCCTGGGGATTCCTGCTGTGGTGGGACTGAGAGACAATGGTCTTTAAGGTGACTTTCAAACTCTGTGGAGTAAGAGGAAGTGGCCTTTAATGTGACTCTCAGGGGGTTGGCGGCCTTGAATATTGCCATCATGTTTTATGATCTCTTCTGGTTTTAAGATAGTTGCATTTATTGAGTTCATTAATTTTAATAATACATATTCTGTTTGGTCTGGCTAATAAAAAAAAAACAAAGTTGGTCACATTGTCAGTTTGGTCTGGTTATTGTATCCAGAGTGAGGGTTCATGGACAAAACATAGATCAAGGAACTGATGTGCAAATGTTGAACCTATGAACCTATGTTGAAGAGTATTGCACTGTCAGGCAAATGAAAAGAAAACCATTTCATGTCCCATCCAAATAAATTATAGTTTCATGATGGAATAAATAAATCTCTCACATGGAGTGCTACTCTTAACCAATAAAGTGATTATAAAAAATTAGCTACGCAGCAAAATGGTAAAGAAAATTTGTGTGTCATATCTGTGTATCCTTAAATGCAAAGACAGAGCATTTAACATTATGGTTTGGCTACAAATGAAATGGTGGTCAAAACTGTTAGATCTGCAATACATTTATCTGAAGAAATACCAAAATCTCTGGTTCCCAATGAATTACCAACTAGGGCATATAGTAAACTAACCACAGATTCCATTTCAAAGACTGTCAGCATCTTATTTATGTTGAATACTATTCAAAGTATTGAGTGGTTACAAACTTTCATGATACATGAGCATATTAAATTATTATGCTCCAATGAGATATAATTTGTCAGTCAGAAAACTTAATTCATTCTCTTATGAATAAGATTGTCAGCAACAAGTTTGAGATGTCCACGATAAAATGAACAAGGTATACTGGACGTCTTGAGCTCAATTTCCAAATGAGAGCTACAAATTATTCTTCATAGGAAATACAAGGCCACTGAGTCTTGTGAACATTTATGTCTTGCCAATATCCACTCTTAGACTGTACTTCCTTTTTTTTCAAGGAGGGCTAGGCTAATCAGGCAATGGGTGAATTTATGAATGTCTATCCAGCCATCCAGTTCCATTTTGAAGGAAGGCAATGTGTGATACTGCTTGATTTCCTGTGGAAGTGTATTCCAGAGGTGGGTAAGGCACTGTGTAATGAACCTATCTTGCCTTTGCATTTTATTTATTTGCTGATGAAAATGCATATTCCACGTTCTGGTATGTTTTAGACTATATGATTTGTGGAGAGAATCACTGACCCCCAGATGGACTTGAACTTACAATCCCCAGCTTCGGAAGCTGATGCCTTACCCATTAGTCCACTGTACCCTTTCATCCTTTTGCTTTTATGATTTAACAGTCCCTTAACAAGGGGATTTCTCTGTGTGTGTGTGTGTGTGTGTGTGTGTGTGTGTGTGTGTGTGTGTGTGTGTGTGTGTGTGTGTGTGTGTGTGTGTGTGTGTGTGTGTGTGTGTGTGTGTGTGTGTGTGTGTGTGTGTCTGTGTGTGTGTGTTTAATTTAACATTCAGAAAAAAATATTCACGCTGTCAAATCTTAATGAAAAATATCTTACCATCTCTTAACAAGACTGTTGTTTGGCCTTACAGAAATACAGAAGTAATCAATTACAATCAGTAGTGCTGCCACCTTCTCAGTTGTTGAAGAGGAAGAGAATGACAAAAAAATGACAAAAAAAAAGAAAAGAAGAAACCACGTTACCAGTGCTGTTGTAACCAGAGAGCATACAGCATCTAAAATCAGCTTGAAACGAAGCACAAATCCTCTTGTTACAGCTCAGCCAAAGTATTGTCTGCACTTCTTGCAAGTGTAGTCAGAATTCAAAGCTCACATCGTCTACATGAATCTGCAAACACACAAAGCAGATAGAAGTTGCATTTATCAAAATTATACAGCTGAAATTGCACACAAGGAAATGCAGGAATGGGACAGAAGATATCTGTGCAAGATGAGAGTGTCTTCATTGCACTGAGGTTATCTTAAGTGGAGGATCAGCAACAGGAGCTGACACACTTGCTTATCAGAGACACTATTCCTGATTTAGAAAACTGTTCCAGATATGACATCATTCCAAATATGACATAATTCCAATTAGTGACTATGATGTACTCTGTGCACCACATTATGACTTTTCATTACCTGACATATCTTTAGTGCCTGCTCCAACTTCAACCATTTATTAAAAGTGATTGTGAAGTATTTAAATGTGTAATGACTATCAAGATGCAAAGAAAGTGGAAAGACTATGCTGTCTGTTATGATAGCAAACACTGATGTATACAGCTGCTGCACGTGAATAAGCATTATACAGATGTAATCCCGACTGAAATTACTTCCTCCTCACCTTTCCTTCTCTCTTCTATCCAACTGTCCTCCCTCTAAATCATATATTTATTTTGAGTTACTTCTTTTATATTATATATAATTTTTTTTTTTTTTCTTCCTTCTCTGCATTTTTTTACCATCTTTTTCTTTTTCTATATTATTATTATTTTGCCAACTTTTAGTATTGCATCCTTGATTTTTTTATTTTGTTTTGTTTTTTTTGGTTGACTTGCCTTGTGCTTGCTAACTATTAATTTTTTTTTTCTCTTTACAACATACACATTTGCTTTTTTTTTGTTTTTTTTTTTTTTTTTTTTTTTTTTTTTGTTTTATTTTTTTGAGCTTTTCTCCCCGGCTCTACTGAAAATATATATATGTCAGCTCCAGACTAGCCCGGTCAACAAAAAAAAAAAAAAAAAAAAAAAAAAAAAAATAAATAAAAATAAAGATATAATATGAGATATTCTGTGCATGACTGAAAACATTTCAGAAAGTGAATTTCACATGGCATCCTTAATAGAGAATGGCACAGTATAGTTAGTCTGTTAGTCTGTATGAAAGCCTCCACCTTAAGGGGAAAGAAGTAATGTATAAGATAATCTATAGCTTTAAGGTTCACTTACTCCGAAGGGTACACTGCATGCCAGATGTCAAATGTTTCTTGCACAGGAAGTTGCTGCCATGTTAGTAAACAGAATGGAGACCTCCAGCACTGGCAGCTATTGGTCTACACTTTGCCATCACATCAGGGATCTATGCTAACAAGCGCAATTACAGATGTCTGCTTCTTTTTGCCTAGATCATGCACATCTCTAATCCAAGAAATAGAAGTACATGTTGCATCCCACCAAAGCCAGTCTCAGTCTTCCAGCATTTACCAGCATGTATGCTGTTAGCCTTCTAACTTTCAAGAGCCACTTTCAAGAGGAATCGCTTCTCATTGTGCTAGAAGCCAGAAAGTCTAGTACAAAAATATTTTTATCTCTAAGAGTTGGCGTCATTACCTGCAGTATCATCCAAGGTTGGGTGCAATTTGATGCATCCTATATCTGATTTTGCAATACTTACCAGAGCTTTTCTCTTGTTTTATTTATTTTTTGAATGTTTAGGTTTTTATAATGCCATGACAGGAATGAATTCATTTTGTGTGTCAGGGTACAGCTGAAGTTTAGTCTTTGACATTGGCCAAGAGTTCTGTTCTCAACACCCACAATGTGTCCAGAATTGCCTCCTCCTCTAGTTCATATGATATTACTTGCATTAAAATACGATTTTAAGTATTTATAGAAATTAATGTATATTAGCCCCGCAGCACTTCCCTTTAATATTGGAGTGTTCTTATTCCATATTGTTCTTGTTTCTGCTTGTTATGTTTTAATATTTTATAACTTTGTCTTTCAGTATGTGAGACTTTTTTTGTTACTAGGTATAGCTATTTCAGTCATTTATGTTTCTTTTGTCCTTTTCACTTCAGGTAAAAATCTCTGTTTTTCTTTTTCTCCTTTCTTAGCTGTTGTGGTTAGATGATCTCAGTTGATCATTACTTCTTCAGTGTCAGTTTTGTATGTGCATGTACGTCCAGCTTTCTCTCAGTTATCTCTATGCACAGATTTGAGTGTAGCAATCTTCTCACACTCTTGTGTATTCAGTATGCAGACCCACAGTCATAAGTGTATCATAATCTGCAGCAAGATGGACAGCTGTTTCTAGCTGTGAACTGAAATTTAATTTCTATGTGTGTCACCCACTTTTTTCTGTAGATTTTGTAAACCATTGTATATGCAGTCCACTGTCCTGAGCTGCCATTATTAGCCCTTCACCATTCAGTTTTAAATTCGCCTATCCTCAGCCATTCATATGTCAACTCTTGATTAACATGTGCCTTTTTCAGCAGTTAATTTTACTTTCCATTATAACTCTGGACTTTCCAATTTTCTTTTCTTTTTGTCTGAAATGATCTATGTTAAGTTGTCCATCTTGCCTTCATTCTTGCTGTTTGGTTCGGAGCCAATCCTTGGCTCTGACTCGGCCATCTTCTATAGCTCGAGAGCTGTTTACTGGCTCGAGGCTACCCCTTATCCCAGAATACCCAGTGTCAGCTACCCAGATCTCATTTGCCGCTTTTGCTGCGAGGTTGCTTCATTACTGGCTCAGGCTTAGTATAGTTTTTTCTATTATTATATTTGTTGTTCATTCTCAAAAATTTGTCAAGTTTTTGTCTAGATATATTACTTTATCCCTTAGCACTTTTTTGTGTGTTGTAGCTTTGTTGGCCTTTGCTCAATAACTCGCAGGCCTTCTGTTTCCCCTGAACTCGTTTAAATTAGAGAGCTCTCCCTTCCTCTCCCCTCCCCCATTAGGATAGCCATTTAAATTAGAGACTCTCCTTTCTCTTCCTTAACTGTTAAAAAAAAAGTCTGTTTGTCTCTTATTTATGTAGTATAACATTTTCTTATTGTTGTTGTGGTTGTTGTTACTAAAATGTCTAAAGATACCAAGGTATCTGGCTTCAAAAAGTGTGACTCATGCTGTCAGAAAATGTCCCTGACAGATGGGCACACTAGTTGTGTATATTGGTTGGGCACTGTTCACCTGCAGGACTCCTGTTCTACATGTCACACTTTTAGTCCAAGTGTCCTGCAAGAGCGCAAAAACAAATTAATCCTTCAAGGATTATTGAAACCTCAGGATTCTCTGTCTAAAAGTACCTATCCAGCAAAATCCCCTAAGTCTGTCAAGCCATCGGCTCCACCTTCAGAGCCGACTCCTTTACTTGACCAACCAAGTATGTCGGTGCCGGCTGGCACCAACAAGGCAACTCCTCCGTCGGCTACATCTGCTATTTCGGAGCCATAAGAAACTGAGGTCTCTGCCCTTGGAGTCCATCCACTCGGCACCTCAGTCACCCTTGTTACAGAGTGAACATAGCCATCATTCTTCCCAGTCTTCCCAATCCTATAGATTATCGGATCATGATGTGGAGAGAGTAGTAAGTAGGTTGCTTAAGTCACAGACACTGGCAAAATTACTGTCCAGCCCATCTCAACAGGTATCGGCTCCAACCACCTCTATTTCTGTTCCTCCTCCAACTACATTTAGTTCGGAGCCGGAGACCATGGATCCGCAGGTAGTAGAATCGTTGGCGCCGATCATCATCTCTCCTTCTGTTCCGATGCGGCTCCGATTACCTCGATCGTACATTCTATCGAGGGATCTGGGCGCCGGGGCTCTCTCATCAGCTCTGAGGGAGGAGTAGCATTGGACCCTTGTCTAACCCCGTTCTCCCCCTTGGAGCTTCGGTGCAGGTGAGCTCGGCTCCCACATCGGTCTTACAGCTGTCACCCTCAATGCGGAGAAGGACTCCGGTTTCTTAGGAGCCGGAGCTTTCTCTGCCTAGAGGTCGGGACACCTTCGAGGTCATGCAGAGTATACAGCTCTACTGCCAGCTTCATTGGCTCCTCCTCCTGTGGTGTCTGTTCCAACCTCTACTCCTCCTCCAGACCCCAAGCATGGAGAATCTATGCCCCAGGATACCCCATTGGGTGATCCCTCTTCTTCCAAAGCCTCCCCTGATCACTCAGAAGAGCCTCCCCAGAAGAAGAAGTGTAAGAGGGAGCACATAGACTCCCCTGAGTCTGTCACCTCAGATACAGACATGGATGAATCGGAAGAGTCCCCAAGGTCCCCCTCTGAAGATGTTTCCTTTTCAGACATTCTTGAAATGCTTAGACAGAGGAGAGACTGGACTACTTCCCCCCCCCCCTCTGTAACAAGTCTGTATACCTGACGACCCTCTCCCCTTTCCACCTCCTGGGTATCTCCTCCTTTCGATCCACTCATGTCTGTAGTGGCTTCAATGGCTTGGTCAGCTCCAGAGTCTGTGGAACCTACTCCGAGGAGACCAAACAAATTTATTACAGCCCCCAGGGCAAACAATTCCTCTCCAAAGGTGTGCCCGTTGATGCCATGGTGGTAGCAGGGGCAGAGGGGGAAACAACAATAACAGATGCTGTCCTTGTGGCAGAGGGGGACCGCAAAACCAGGGTGATAGAGAAACCTTCTCTGCCAAGCCCTTCCAGCATCCCTGAAGCCTGATTGCTCACCTCTGGAGACAGTCAGGGAAAGACTTTCACTGTACCCAAAAGCCTGGCAAAATATAACAAGAGACAGATGGGTACTATCCATTATATCCAGAGGTTAGAAAATTCCCTTCCATCAATCCCCTATAGAATCAAAAAGCCCATCCCAGATGTCCCACCCAATCTAAGGGATCAAGCAGTCACAGACATTTCAAGACTGCTAGAAAAAAGAGTCATTCAAGAAGCCCCCGCAGACCAACTAGGATCCGGAACTTACCCAAGATTCTTTTTAGTACCAAAAAAGGCAGGGGACTGGAGACCAATACTGGATCTCAGCAGATTGAACAAATCTGTACAAAAAGAGAAGTTCTGGATGGTGACATTGCAGTCCATTTTCCCTTTTCTGGGTCAGGACAATTGGATGTGCTTGATAGATCTTCAGAAAGTGTACTACCATATCAAGATGGACAGACACTCCAGGAGATTTCTTTGCTTCTGGGTAGGGGCCAGTCATTACCAGTTCAGAGCTCTGCCCTTTGGTCTCACCTCAGCCCCCAGGGTGTTCACCAAGTGTATGGCAGTAGTCACAGCTCACCTGAGGCATCAAGGATTCCAGGTGTTTCCCTATCTAGACGACTGGCTCCTGACTGCTACCACCAGGCATCAACTCTTAGAGGCATGGGATTATACAGTCACATCATGCACTCAGCTAGGCATCACAGTAAATTTTGAAAAATCTGCCTTGTTGCCAGTAAGTCTATAACATACATAGGAGCAGAATTAAACACAAAAGAAATGTTTGCTAGATTACCACAGGAAAGAGTTTCCACTATTCGTCAACAAGTGTTAATTCTAATGCAGAGCAAAATAATTCAAGTCAGATATGTCCTCCAAGCTCTAGGCTCCATGGCAGCTGCCATTCTTCTTGTCCCATTAGCGCATTTTCACATGAGAATCCTTCACTGGCTTCTTTTCACACAGTGGTCTTTCCAGGAGCTACCCATGTTTCACATGATCCTGATCACAGAGACATGCAAAAGGCACCTTTTTTGGTGGATAGTCTCCCCACTAGTAATTCATGGCAGATCTTTCATACAACTCCCTCAGGTAGCCACAGTGACCACATTTGCCTCCCTGATTGGGGGGGGGGGCATTATCTAGGCAGGAGAGTCCAAGGCACTTGGCAACCTCGCGAGTACCATCTGCATATCAATGTCTTTTAAACAAAAGTAGTGCTCCTAGCATTGCAAGCCCTTCAAAACTCTCTTCCTTCCGGGACCATTACAATCCAAATGGACAACATGTCAGTGGTGTGGTACATCAACAAACAGGGCGGGACCAGGTCTTATTCCTTGTGTTGAGAAGCACTCAGTCTGTGGCAGTGGGCGATTTCCTCCCAACATTTTCTGATAGCAATGCACATCCCTGGGAAATCCAATGTCATAGTGGACAGGCTCAGCAGAGCTATCCTTATGCCTCACAAGTGGTCTCTGAATCAGGAAGTTGCGGATATTATCTTCTGCAAATGGGGACAGCCTTGCTGTGACCTATTTGCCACTCCTCTCAACAGCAAATGCAGCAGCTACTTCTCCCTACTTCCTCTTCCAGGTCATATACCCAGAGAAGCTCTAGTCCACGATTTGCCTCAGGGACTCCTTTATGCTTTTCCCCTTTTCCCCTAATACCAAGACTCATACAGAAAGCAAAATCGTTGGGTTGCAAAATGATCCTCATTGCCCCATATTGGCCTTGACAGATATGGTTCCCATTCCTGCACCTCCACCTTCTGGATCAACCGTGAATTCTGGACCTAGGTTCCAGATCTTCTGATTCATCAGTCAGGCAGGTTGCACCAATCCCTTCAAACTCTCCAGCTCACAGCTTGGTTACTCCACTTCCAACCTTTCCCAGGCTTTTCAGTATCTCCCCAGCAGTCCGTGATATTATTGTTTCCTCACATAAGTCTACTATGAGGAAAACGTATGCTAGTAAATGGAAACGGTTTTCTTACTAGGCAAAATCTAGAAATTTGGATCCTTTCTCAGTCCCAGTCCATGAAATTCTTGAATTTCTAGCACAGCTCTTTCAGTCTGGCGTGGCTTCTGATACCATTAGAATACAGCTAGCTGCCATTTCTAATTTTCATATCTGTATGTTTAATTCTAGCATAATGTCTCATTAGCTCTGCAAGGCCTTTATGAGTGGAACTTCTCTTCTTAGACCCCCAGTTAGAGATCCTCCTCCTCCTTGAGATCTCAATTTAGTTTTAGCTTCCTTAATTTTGCCTCCCTTTGAACCAGCAGCATCATGTTCCTTAAAATTTCTTTCTTGGAAGACACTTTTTCTGGTTGCTATCACTTCAGCTAGGCGTGTCTCAGAACTTTAAGCACTATGTGTTCGTCCTCCTTACATGGTGTTTCACAAGGACAGTTTCTCTGAGGACCAATCCATCCTTTATTCCTAAAGTCTGCTCAGAGAACAATTTAAATCAATCCATAGATCTCCCAGTTTTCTTTCCCAGTCACAGCAACAATACAGAATACAAGCTCCACCAATTGGATGTGCACAGACAATTGTGTTTTTACGTCCATAGAACTAAGGAACTAAGAAAGTCAGACCAGTTATTTCTTTCTTATGCTTTCAACAAACAAGGCCTCCCAGTTTCTGAGGTGACCTTATGCAGTTGGTTATCCGATACTATTGCCTTTATTTATCAGTTACGAAATAAAGTGCTACCAGCTAAACCAAAAGGTCATTTTACTAGAGCATTAGCCACCTCTGTGGCCTTTCAGTCTAGGTTGCCCATAGACTCAATCTGTGCAGCTGCCACTTGGGCAAACCCTCACACTTTTATCTCTCATTACAAGGTGGATATGGTCTCCCGGAGCAGAGTTTCCTTTGGTTCTACTGTTCTGAAGAGTCTATTCCAATGAGCCACCCAGGATTTTAGGTGCAAGGGACGCTGTCCCAAACAGCAAGAATGAAGGCGAGATGGACAACTTAAGATAAAGAAGTTATGTACCTACCATAACGTTCAATGTTAGTTGTCTTCATCTCGCCTTCCTTCTTGCATCCCTCCCTCCTTTCCCCTTCCTAGAGGATTGAGAGGAGTTCCTTTTTTTGTTTTCACTGGCTGAGTATCTGTTATTACTTCACTTGCCAGGTAATTTATGACTCCTTCCTTGCTTAGGTGTATTGGACAACCAGTTTTTAGGTAACTGGTTACTCTACTTATGTCTAGTGTGCGCTATCACAAACAAGATCTGGGTAGCTGACGCTGGGCATTCTGGGATAAGGGGTAGCCGCAAACCAGTAAACAGCTCTTGAGCTATAGAAGATGGCCGAGTCGGAGCCGAGGATTGGCTCTGAACCAAACAACAAGAAGGAAGGCGAGATGAAGACAACTAACATGGAACGTTATGGTAGGTGCATAACTTCTTTTTACATTCTTTCATTATTTAGCACTTTCTGATGTTACTTGTTTTAATCAACTACTGGTATGATTTATATACCTTCGTCCTTCATAAATGCTTCTATCTGATTAAGGATGTTATCTTGAGCTTGTTTTATTTTTACTTTTTTTATAATTTAGAACTTTAATCATACATCAAGTGATGTCAAAAAATATGTGTATAATCCTAAACTTACTACAATTATAGGTTCATAGGTTCATAGGTTGGTACTAGGCTATCAGCCCTAGGGCCTATACAAGCCTAGCCATAACAATTCCCTGGCTATTTCTTCCCACATTATTTACTTTCCTGGACCCCTGTCTAGCAGGGCGACTGACGTGATCCCTGGGGTGAATTTCCTTTCTCCCATCCAATCGTCAAGGTTCCTCTTGAAGAGGTCCAAAGAGGCACTCTGCTTGACATGTATGGGCAATCTATTCCAGAGTCTGGGGAGTCTCTGGGTCAGGAACCTATCCCCCCAGCATGTTTTGTTTATTGTGATGACAAGGTTTAGATCCCTGGAGCGTGTAGCTCTGAGGGATTGGGATTTCTTTAAGTGTAGCATGTCCAACAGCTCTGGGTTTGACATGGCCTTGTATGTTAAGCAGAGATCGCCTCTGAGTAGACGATATGTGACAGAGTATAGCTGGAGTTTTTTAAGATGGTCAGCGTAGGGCATCTGCTTTAGGCCTGTGATTCTTTTAGTGAGGTATTTCTGAGGCCTTTCCAGTTGTTGCAGATGTCTTGAGAGGTACATACCAAATGGGGCATTGTATTCTTTAATGGGTCTAATGAGGGATGAGTACAGTGGGACAATGACCTTCTTTTTTTGTGGATGAAAAGCCCTTCGTGATGAGGTGTGCCACATAGAAGGATTTCCTGACTGTTGTGGCGATGTGGTTATCGAAGGTGAGACCACTGTCCATCTGTGTCCCTAAGTCTCTTATCACACTTTCTGTGTTTAGTGTACTGCCACCTATATGGTAATTCATGGATACATGTTTTTCCCAAAGGGGATAACAGTACATTTCTTGGCATTAAGCTTGAGCCCATGGCTCTGGCACCAAGCATCTGTTTCTGTAAGGCCCTTTTGTAGAGTATCCACATCATTTGGGGATTCAATAATGGCTCCCAGTTTGCAGTCATCTGCGAACTTTGTTAGCCAGAGTCCCTTAGTGTTGAGCTGTACTTCAGAGAAGTAGATGCCAAACAAGAGCGGCCCCAGGACTGAACCCTGAGGTACTCCACTTGTCACTTGTCTGGAGCTAGATTTGGAGTCGGCTACTTTTACAGTGTGGGTTCTATCAGTAAGCCATTTGGCAACCCATTGGGTGACATAGGGATTAATGCCCATCTTAGTAAGTTTATCTATGATTCCAGAGTGGGGGATGGTGTCAAAGGCCTTGGCAAGGTCTAGATAGGCTGTGTGGACTACCTTACCCTTACCCATGGCTCTGGAGACTTTTTCAAAGAAGTCAATCAGGTTCAGGAGACAAGATCGGCCCTTCACAAACCCAAACTGGGTGGGGTCCAGTGTTTGAAGGTTGCCATTGTCTTTGTTTATAAGTTCCATGATAATACGCTCCATGGCCTTGCAGATATACTGATGTATACATATAATAAATTTCAAGGTTTTCATGTCTTCATCACCCTGAGAGCAACTGTATATAGTCTTGCCAAATACTGTTTTTAGGGATGAAGTCATATGCATGATGCAGATTTCTTCTATTCCTATCCAGCTGTGCAACACTCTTGAAGTATTATCTCCTATGCTTCTACTAAAAGTACACTTGCCTGCAGTTGTGCTGTGGTTTCCTTTGCATCTCCCCATTGTATGCTAAAGCTAAGCTATTTCTAAGAAGAGGACTGAATCTCATACATATACAAAACCAGACCACGGAGACCTTGTACAAGCAGCAAAACCAAGCTGCATCTCTTAACGAGCTTTTATTTTGTTACAACGCCGCACACAGCAGTATGGCTTCTTCCCCAGAAAAAATTTAACATCGAGGTAAAGCGCAGCACTCTTTTTTAAAAGACAAAAGGAAAATGACAACAAAAGTTAGTCGCACTCATTATAGTCAACAATTAAAACTTATAAATTTAGTGAAAATCAACAAAAATAGTAATACACTTAGAGGACCTAACTAAAAAACTTTAACACAACGCTTGGTATGTACCCCACGCGCTGCAACTGGTGCCCACAAAATGAGAGAGGAGGGCAGACCTAAATTAATTTAGGGAATACTTTGATCCAGGTACCACTTAATTGTGAAAGCAGGTCAGTTGGTATACGCTAAGCTTTCTGATTGCTGTCCTTTTTTTATCTTGGGAAGACGGACCGCAGATTAAGGGACCGTGTTTATGTAGCACATGTACACATGTAGAAGAAAAAGAATGTAAATGCTTTGGCTAACATGGCTAAACACATTTAACCATCCTCCTCTTCTTTCCTCCATAGACCCCAATATAACAAAAGGTAATAACCGTCCCATACCTCCCTCTCCTCTCTTCAAAGCAGCAGTGGCAAAACACTGCTTTGACGAATACTGGACGTTTAAACTTTGACTATAATGAGTGCGACTCGCCTTTGTTTCATTTTGAATCTCATACATCACAAGGAACTAATTCTACCCAACAGGACTTTGAGAAAATGTTAGCCATTCCCTCCTTTGAACCTAATGATTCTGCAAAAATCAAATTCCTGTCCACAACAAATCTACCTCTGGTAACAGTTACTTCATCAAGCAGGATGTCAGAGCCCCAAACCTACATAGGGGCTGTGAATAATCTTCCATAAGGAAAGGGAGGGTTATCCCAATGAAACATCCGTCATTCTTACCTAACTAAGGCTGTGTTACAACTACAGTGAGCTATCCGTTGCTGTGTTACAGCTGCAGTGAGCTAGTCATTGCTGTGTTACAGCTGCAGTGAGATAGTCATTGCTGTGTTACAGCTGCAGTGATCTAGTCATTGCTGTGTTACAGCTGCAGTGAGCTAGTCATTGCTGTGCTACAGCTGCAGTGAGCTAGTCATTGCTGTGTTACAGCTGCAGTGAGTTAGTCGTTGCTGTGTTACAGCTGCAGTGAGCTAGTCATTGCTGTGTTACAGCTGCAGTGAGTTAGTCGTTGCTGTGTTACAGCTGCAGTGAGCTATCCGTTGCTGTGTTACAGCTGTAGTGAACAAGTCATTGCTGTGTTACAGCTGCAGTGAGCTAGTCATTGTTGTGTTACAGCTGCAGTGAGCTAGTTATTGCTGTGTTACAGGTGCAGTGAGCTAGTCATTGCTGTGTTACAGCTGCAGTGAGCTAGTCATTGCTGTGCTACAGCTGCAGTGAGCTAGTCGTTGCTGTGTTACAGCTGCAGTGAGCTAGTCGTTGCTGTGTTACAGCTGCAGTGAGCTAATCATTGCTGTATTACAGATGCAGTTAGCTAGTCGTTGCTGTGTTACAGCTGTAGTGAGCTAATTGTTGCTGTGTTACAGCTGCAGTGAGCTAGACATTGATGTGTTATAGCTACAGTGAGCTACTCATTGCTGTGTTACAGCTGTAGTGAGCTAGTCATTGCTGTGTTACTTCTGCAGTGAGCTAGCCATTGCTGTGTTACAGCTGCAGTGAGCTAGTCGTTGCTGTGTTACAGCTGCAGTGAGCTAGTCATTGCTGTGTTACAGCTGTACTGAGCTAGTCATTGCACCTACCATTATTATGCTCTGTCTCTAAGGAAAGAGGAGGATGAGGAGGGAGTGTACAAGACTCGCTAGTTGTTCATAAGCAACTCAGGTAGTGCTAATCAAGAATAAAGAATGAAGGCAATCAGACAAAGTCTTTGTGTTCCTCAGTCCAGGTGAGTAAGGTAGACCATTCTGCAAACAGATACTACTAATGTGGGTAGCAAGCTACATTATCACCTGCTCTAAAATTACAAGAGTATATGAAATACAAGTCAACTGAGTCACAAATCCATTTGCACCCTGCAACCCAGCATCATACTCCCCTCCCTTCTCAAGAAGGACAAAATTAGGTCAGTCCCAGAGTAAATTTTTGGAAACCTTTCCATACAGGTTTAGTTTAATGTAGGCTAGGGTGTCGCTTTGTTTAACCTGTAGAGGAAGCTTGTTTTAGAGGTGGGGTAGGCGTTGGGTAATACATCTGCCTGACTGGTGTGTTTTATTTATGTGCTGTTAAGATTTAAGTCTGTAGTTCTCACAATAATGGCACCATCTGATTTGTAAAGTTACAGAAGATTAAGGATGATGAGGTTCGTAACAACACAGAATGCAACGTACAGATCACCCTGCAAGGGACTTTAAGAAACCAAATAAAGGGATAGAAGTTCAAGCCTTTCTTGGTAGCTCATGGATTTTAGACCAAAAATATCTTGGTTAGGATCCTCTATTATCTTTCTAGTTATTTAAGATGTCTAGAATGGTACATCCTAAAGGGTACATTGTACTCTTTAAGCTGGTCTAATTAGGACTGTATACACAGGAATGGTAACTTCTTTTGCCCAGGTGATATATGTGTTACAAGAACCAGTCAATATTCAGAATTTGTTCACTTTCCTTTATCTATGCTTTTAAAGCTGTATTACAAGGTAATCATTTTATACTACTTCATAAAAGCACTATATAAAATTATTACTATAACAATATTATAAAAAACATTATTGTTATTATTATTATTAATCTACTATTATTATTAACGTAGCCAGAATAAATAAACTTACAACTTCATTTGCTTCACTCTCAATACAGGTTTTATACTAACAGAGAGTTCAAGCCCAGTTTCTTAGCAGCTTCTAGTGTAGTAATAAATTTATATTCTGCAGTTTCTGTCTCATTTATACTATCACCCCCTCTTACTTCAGGTATTGTCTTCTGTAGAACTCTAAATTTAAACATATGTTGCACACCAATTTTTTTCACAAGTCTTGCGAGATAATTAGTAGTAACACCATGTCTTATATCCAATGATCTGACATTCTTTCCTTTAATTTCCTATTACACTTCCGTACATAAAAATTGGGACAAGCGGTACAAATAGCTTGATACACTATATTATCTGTACTGCACATTGCAAAACAGGTCAATTTATACTTTTCTCACTCACAGGATGAACAAAATTAACATCAGTTATTATGTACTTACAAAAAGAACAATTATAACAAGGGAACATACTTTTCTTTCTGTTAGTAAAACCAGATTTCCTGCCACTCATATCTATATAGCATAACTGCTGTTATAAGTTTTTATATTTCGTATATGCAAATTTTGGTTTATCACCTATAAAATGTTTCAGTGCCATCATATTATTTATTATAGCCCAATTATTCCTAATGTTTGTGTCTTTCGGCTTTTTCCCGGTTAGGGGTCGCCACTGCAGAACTCCGGTCCGCTAATGACTGGCAGTTGATTTTTACGTACCGGCTTGCCAGGCCTGATGCACAACATTCAATGAAGGTATGCCCATTCACGCATGTCTCCACGCAGAAGACACTCTAGCTGAGAATCAAACCGGACAGCATCTTACTGTGAGGCGACAACGCTACCGCAGCACTATTCCTAATAATAATTAATAATAATAATTTCATTAGTGTTAGAATTATACTGAGTCAAATAGCTTATTTTCTCTGTCTTCCCCTCACTAGAATCCCTTTCTGGTATCGACTCTGAAAAATACAGCTTTGGTTGGCTGTATCTTTTTTAGTCGCCTAATCTAATGCTAACACATTTTCCTTTTGAATTCCTGCACTCCTTGGATAAACTGTTAATTACTACTTCAGTATCTACTATTTCAATATGAATCCCAGTACATTTCTTGTACTATAAGGGGTTGCCAGATGCATTTTAATAAATGTGAGTTTCAAAGAAAGTGTATTTTATAGGTGCTCATGCTAAGTCTGTTTTTGGTGTGAGTGTTTTGTTTTGTTCATCAAATGGCTTTCACTGTTTTCACTTTGTAATGTTTAAATGAATCCACATACCTGTCATCAATGTAAAAGTAAAGATCAAAACAGCATGTACACTGGCAGGTTTGAATAGCGTTTTATGGTAACTAGGAAGAGACAGACAAGCGATGAGATATTGGTATCACTTTTGGGGGTGATCCACTGCTCTGCCTAGGCCCCCATTTGACCATGATCTGGCTCTGAGACAGCACAGAGCAGAAAGAGAAATGGAGGATCCCCAGGAAAAACAACTAGTAAACATCAATGACCACACTAAAACAGCATAAGGTGGATAACAGCCATAGTTCAGTATAATACTTTTACTGTGGTGGAATGCCAAATGTGAAGTAAGTTCATATATCAGTCTTTGAAGATGTCATTGTTACAGACCTACAAAAATGTTTAGCTGTTGAAATGAATGATTTACTGCATTATGATTTGCTGTATTATCAGTTATTTTACTTGAAGTGGCTTGGGAAGAGAGAATAAGAAGAATGTGTGAATGTATACAAAACAGAGATGGATGCAACACGTGGTGGCAGAGAACAGCAGTAGTGAATGTATGTCTAAGATATTTTTCTTAGTTACTGTTGTTTTGTTAAAATACCAAGTTAAACATTATAGCCAGAATTAGATAGTGAGAATATTAGAGTAAGTACAGACACTATAAGCTGATAACAAAATGGTGGAGCATATAAATGAGTGGGTCCATTATTAATTGTTAATGGGAACAGTAGAAATGCCTGATGTTATAATTTAACTAATCTGACTGCTTTTGAAACATATCAAACAGAGGCCACAAAAAGAGGAGCAGGGCACATAGGAATTGTAATATTTAGCTGTTTATTTAACACACACACACACACACACACACACACACACACACACACACACACACACACACACACACACACGCGCACACACACACACACACACATATATATATAAAGGCTAGTCTCCAGGGAGAATTGTGTGGCCTGTGTTGATTATGACAGCCCATTATGTGGCAGACAAGCAGGAGCAGAATAAGAGAAATGGGAGAGAATGGTAGTGATGTAAGAAGAGTTCAGGAGTGAAAACTAGAAGCCATAGACTTATGGGGGGGCATAGCGGTAACAGTATGGGATGCCAGTATAGTGGTAGGGCATCCTGAGAGATTTGGATAGTGCCTGACAAGGCGGAAAACTCTACAGACATCAGGCAGGTGTGCTTTAGGAGAGGTGAGGGTGATAATGTTCCTTAAGCAAACATCCAAAGCATTCTTAGGCTCAGTTTCATAGAAATGACTGTTGGTTTGGATGCTAAGGGAAGCAGTGGGACAAAGTTAGATTATATAGCTTTAAGAATGAGTAAACTGTTAAAGGCTCTTCAGGTCACATAATCATGCCTCTAAACCATAATAGTTGCCGTGATGATTTTGAACTGTGAACTTCCCCCTGTATTATGATATTTTTACAAGTGAATATTACATACCATCAGAATGGTACATGGCACGTGGCACTGCTGATCATACAGATGAATTCTGAATTAGCAGTAATTCTATAGAATCCAAAGCAGTAGCAGGTCAGGAGCCTTATTTTTGCATTTCAGTACTAAAAATCTGATTTTCAATTTTACAAGTTATAATCATATTTTCACATTTCATTCTCAAAGCACTAGAATATTATTTTATTTTCTTTAAATGATGAATCAAGTGTAGACACTGACTTCTCTCATATTGAAAGTTCAGTTATCAAGAAAACAGAGCAATGGTTCACAAAATCTGAACTCTGTCTCACTACATGTGGAATTACAGAGAAACCAGTGACCAGAGAAACTCCAGTATGCAGCATTTCTAGATATCAAAGTAGAGGAAAAATGAAGTTAGTTAACATGCTTAACCCCAAAGACTGTGAGAAGGAAAAATATCTGTCAGCACAGAGAATAAAGACTGAGTTTGGTGAGTTGTATGATTTATTAGTTAGATTTCTAATATGTGGTGCTAAAAATCATTATGTAGTAAGAAGGCTGTTGAGAGAATAGGATGTGCCTGAATAAAGTAAAAAAATTGCTTAAAATAAAATGAGACTGAATCACAAAAGTAAAATTATGCAATAATAACAACATCATGCATGGGGACACATGAGGGTCTCAAACAGTGGCGGCTCGTGATATTGGACTGCAGGACTGAAGCCTCCCCCTAGCTGTGAACCACAATGGTACAATCCAACAATCTAATAACTTCTCACTTAGAAAGTGAATCTGGACTGCTGCCTTACCAGTCCAGATTCAGGATGAAAGTAGCAGACTGCTAATGCCCCAGAACCCTATGTGGTGCTAACTGTATAGACTGGAAGGGAATCGGTTTGCAAGGTCAGCAGTCTTGGAAGTTGGAACGTTGGCTAACAGGAAACTGAAGTTGGCATTCTGGCGCAAACGCAGATGAGCTGAAGCAGCTTTGGACTTTATTTGCAGAGCAGGAGTTTATTTGCAGCAGCTTTCAGCTTTGGATTATTAAGTGATGGCGCAAACACAGAAGCAGCTTTGGAGTTTATTTGCAGAGCTGAATGGTGTGTGTGTGTGTGTGTGTGTGTGTGTGTGTGTGTGTGTGTGTGTGTGTGTGTGTGTGTGTGTGTGTGTGTGTGTGTGTGTATGGCTATAGCGAGAACTCAGGATACCTGCTGGTGGTGGTTAGAGAATACCTTAGGCCTGAACCCTGTACCGTGGGTGCAGGTAACAAGAGCCTTACCCACCACCATTTCTGAAACCGTTGCAGATTTTTGCCTCATATTTTGTTCTGTTCTGTTCCTCATAAAATCTGTGGTTTCTGAATTTTTAATTACTTAAATAGTCGATGGTGCAGTGGTAGCATTGTTGTTTCACAACTAGAGGTTCTCTGGTTTGATTCTTGGCTGGAGTGCCTTCTTTGTGGAGTCTGCATGTTCTCCCTTTGTAGTGTGTGGGTTTGCTCTGGTGTCCTCCCATGTTACAAAGACATGTGTCTGCAGTATTTCTCCCTGGGCTCTGCTGAAAATTGTATTTTGTTCCAAGTCAGACTTTCCTGGTTAACAAATGTTAAATAAATACAATTGACAGGCATTTGAATTTCAGACTTCATATTCTTCAGAAAATACATAATAACACAAAACCTTTTATTCTAGGAATTTTTCTAAGTTTATAAGATGAATATTTGAGACTTGTCCATATTTCTGAGGCTATATTCCCCCATTATTGGCTTTGTCCAGGTTTTTTGTGCTAAGGTTGAGTGCTATGGTGAGAACTGAATTCATTGAATATGTTTGAGGGCTGTATTCCCCCATTACTGGCTTTGTCCAGGTGTTTTGTTCTAAGAGGTTGACAGCTATAGTGAGAACTGAATTCACTAAATGGTAGCCATTTAAGTTTCAGTCTTCCTCTCCTTCATAAAACAGCTGATCTGGTATAGTGGTATGTTGCTCTGACTGTTTTGCAAAGGGTCCTGGGTTCAAGATTTGGCAGCGAATTGTATGGTGGTAACACAGCATTTTATATTAGCAACTTTCCAAGATTATACAAGCAGTGTTTAAAATGTGTTCCTGGCTTTTGGACTTTTGCCCCCCCCCCCGCAATAAACTTTGGCTTTTTCCAGATTTCTTGTGCTGAGAAGTTGAGAGATACAGTTGAGTGTCGAGCAGATTTTACAAGGAGCTGAGAGAGCTGCAGGGAAGAGAAGTTTAGTGCTGCTTATGGTAAGTCTGCTTGTACTATTACTAGCACAACAGGTAGTGTACTTGCTTTTGATGCAGAAGGCTCTGGGTTCTACTCCCACAGGGGGTGGATGCTGCTGTACTAAGAATGTCCTCTTTGGCGAAGATACAGACACTTTATTTTTAGATGAAACAATGAAATATAAAGTTGTTTGCTAGCAGCAACCTCTTCATTAGTTACAGATCTCTTTAATGTGGAATTATTTAAATGACTTTTACTTCTGCAGAGATTGTGCATATTTACTGATACTGGTGGACTGTAGAAGTTTGAGTAGACTTTTATGATGGAAATGTTCTCAGTTGGGCAGTTTTGACATTATTGGTGCATGCATTTTATTTCATTGTTTACTGGAAAAATGTTCAAAACAATAAATATAAAACACTCTCTAACAACTGTACTGTAGTATACAAGGAATTTAATTTAATACAGTCAGGAAGGTGTATCACACAACACATGTATCTATTGTGTGCAAGGGGCCTATCATTTGAAAACAGCCCAAAGTTAATCCTTATACTAGCCAAATATATTTTCTTTAAATGTGGATTTCAATGGTGTTTCAATGAATGTGAATTTCAAGGGCGGAGAAGTTTTAATGCTGTATATTTTCATTGTGAGACTGCATTGCATTGTTTAACAGATGTCTTAGTGCTTGTGCTGTAAAATGCAAAATAAAACTTTCAAATGAAATCCAAATCATCATAGAAGTAAAGCAGTATACACATTACAGTGTTTATGGTAAATGGGGTGAAATAACCAAGTAATGGGACATTGGAATGGCTGTGGGAGGAGGCTCCATTCGACCATGATTTTATGAGGGGGAAGGGCAGCAAGCTCAGACAGCCCTGGCTGAACTATACCTCTCAACTGTCCATATTTTCACAGAATGAATAGATTTTTGCTTCTTATTTTTGGTTTGTTCCTAATAAAATTTGTGGTTTTCTGGCAAATCATTTAGGAATTAAGTCACTAAATAATGACAGACATTGAGTTTCAGACTTTGTAACCTTCAGAAAAATGCATGCTAAACAAGACCTGTTATTCTATCAACTAAGTTTATACAAGAGAAACTTTTAGGATGGTTTGTATGTTTCCTCAATATATTTGGTCTTGTTCAGATTTTCTGCATTAACAGGTTGAGAGGTACGTGCAAATAAATTGCCTTATAGAATTAGGCATATCCAAACCTCTCAACTGTCCCTGATTTTGGATCAAAATGTTGCTCTCCCTCTAAGATCTCTGCAACATGTCAATTTTGAAAGAAAATGTGGAGGGTTTACAATTAATAAATAACTGCAATAATCAGAGTTAAAGATTACTTGTATTTCAGAAATGCATGTAGATTTGTTTATTTTCTCAGCTGCTCAAATTAACAGTACTAATATTTTAAAAAGTGTCCTTTCTTTGACAGGTTCCCAGCTATATTGTGTGGCTATTTTATATTTTTGCATCACATTTTTGGTCAATTTTTCATTAAATTGTGGTTTTCTGGCAAATTAGTGGCAACTCATTAAAGACTGAAGTTAAAAAATAATGACAGACATTTGAGTTTCAGATTTCATACCCTTCAGAAAATTCATACTAATGCAAGACATACTATTCTATTACAAAGTTTATAAGAGCAATATTTAAATATTGTCCTTATTTTTGGGCCTTTGTCACACTTCTATGTATGGCTTTGACCAGATTTCTTGCTCTCAGGTTGAGAAGTATGACAAATGTATCAGGGCCATCACAGTCAGCCAGAGGCATTTCAAATTGTGACATACTTGTTGCACCCCACTCCCCCATGCACTGGATGTGTCCAAGCAAGGCAAGGAGCAGTTATGCAGTGTAAGTGTGCAGAGTATCCCCCCATCCAAGGTAGACACAAGTACTACAGTGACTTTTCATCTGTCCTTTCTTGATTTTGCAGAATGTTCTGGTTTTCTGTCATATTTTTATACTGTTGATTTATGCTTCTTATTATTCAGAAAGTGCCCGTTGCTCTGTGTTTAAGTAGCAATGCTTTCATGACCATCAGGTAAGCCTGTCTGAGATTGTAAGATGCAAGCAAGCTTTTATAAGCATACTGTTAAAGAATTGAAATGCATATGACAGTACTTGTAATAAAGGACAGGACTATAGTATTTTAAGAAGCTCATTGCCTTTGTTGGAGACTTGCAGTCATCTTTGCAGGCTTTACCCGTAAACTAAACAGAATGCCAATCTATCATGTGTGATCCATAACCTGTACAGTAATCCTTTAAGCAATTTATCTTGAGCTTGTTTCTTGTTTACTGTTCATTTTTTACTTTGATCATGTTTTCACCATGAAACAAGTAGATAGCTGTTGTCAGCAGCATGTCTTTTTTGGATAAGAAACATTTTTACAAGTGGGGGTATCACAGAGATTGCTGCTTTCATCATGTTACTTGGTACTTTTATAAAGCTGAATATAAATTATAATTAGAACTGCAGTGCAAGGAGAAGTGGTTTGAGTTGAGTGCTGCTTGTTTTTCTTATACTTGACTTTGACTGGCATTCCAGTAATGTATTTAAAAAGTAATTTATTTTTTCATGCCTCACAACCTTTTTGTTTTCATCTAGATATTAAGTAAGCTGTCATGCAGCCAATGTATTGAAATATTTTTTCTTCTACACTTCATTTTGTCTTGATTGGACTCTCATAATGACTCTTTGGCACCCAGGACAGCGTATTTAATTAAAGTTCCAGTTTTTGTGGTTTTGAGCATAGCCCTTCCCCTTTCTAGTTGGCCCCACCCTTTCCCATTGGCCCCACCCATTCAGCTGTCTCCTGCAGGCCCCTTTGATTTGAAGTCACCAGCCACCACTGTTCTCAAGATGTCCTGTCAGACCCCTTCCACAACCACAAATCCAATGGGAGCACGAACACCCACTAAAGGGATCTGTCTTTTTTCCAACAGAAATAGAGCATGTTGGAGGGATAGGTATGTATCACAGAAAATATATCTTCTATGGAACCATCTTCCATTCCACAATAAGCAAAGAAATTCTCTTACTCTGTTTAATATAATTTGAATGAATGGATGTGAAGCGGCAAATTTACCCATGGTTTAGCACCTAGGTTCCTCATGAATGGGGCAGCATTTAAATGTCCCATCATCTGTCCATGGTCTGCCCACATCTACATTATTTTCTTACACAAAATATAAGGGCTAAAAACTGCCATGGGAATTGTAAGATCCTCTCCAATCAACAGCCTAGTAAGCACCTATGAATCTACAATGACCTAGATACACTGTGCATCTGAAAATAAAAAAGTGCAGTTGTGTATTGTTGTAAGCATAAACAAAAGGCATTTTGTTTATGCAAAAAAGCACCTTGTAAAATGCATAAAATTTAAAAAAAGAGTGTTTTGCAGAACCTGCATGCTATGTAGGTAAAATGAGGAAAAAAGTGCAAATGCTTGTTGGCACTGTCAAAATGCTGAAACAAGAGAGGAAACTATGCAACAGTCCTGAGAATCCCAGTGACTCTTTGTTGGTCCAGTGGCAGTGGTTACCACACAGAATGTAGGGGATCCTGAGTTCAATTCACTGACAAGGGTCATTTTTTCCTTCCCCGTTGAGTTTTTAATCTAATACCATATTCATAATTTGCTCTGCATTAGATGCTTTTGTGTTTATAGGATCATAGGAGGTTACTAGGCTGACAGCCCCAGGGCCCTTACAAGCCTAGCCAAGTTCAACCCATGTTCCCAATGGTGTCTGGTTCAAGCAGACACTGAAATCAGCACCTATTTCCCCTGCCCAAGAGGGATACAGATGGAACCCCTGGGATGAATTTATGATTGCCCATTCAGTCATCCTAATTGTGCTTTAAGAGAGCCAATGACAGGCTTTATTTAACATGAATAGGAAGCTTGTTCCAAAGGTGTGGCAACCTCTGTGAGACAAATCTGTCTATCCAGCAAGTTCTGTTGATGTCACATACCAGGTTAAGGTCCTTTGAACGAGTGATCAATGTGCCATTTGACTTGCAAATGTGCAGCGTTCCTATCAAAACTGGGTCAGAGATTGCTCTATATGCAAGGCACAGGTCACCTCTGAGCAGTCTGTATGACACAAAGTAAAATGACAATTATTTCAGTCTGTCCACATAAGACAAATCATGAATACCCTGAATTTTCTTCATAAGGAACCTTTGTGCTCTTTCCAATTGCTGCAGGTGTTTGGAAAGGGACATTGTACTCTTTTATTGGCCTGATGAGGGAAGGGTACAGGGGGGTTATAACCTCCTTTTTCTGGAGGCAATGCCCTTTCTTATGAGATGAGCAGTATAAAATGCCCTTCTTACCACTGTGGAGACATGGTGATCGAAGTTAAGTTTGCTGTCAACCTGTGTGCCCAGATCTCTCACCACTGACTGTGTTCTTAGTGTAATGTTATTGATGTGGTAGTTTGCCGGAACATCATCCTTGGCAAAGGGGATGATAATGCATTTTTTTGCATTAAATTTAAGACCATGACTTTGGCACCAGTCATTAGTCTGTGTAAGATCATCTTGAAGGATGTTGACATCACTAGGGGTTTCAATGATAGTTCCCAGTTTGCAGTCATCAGCAAACTTTGTCAACCACAGTCCTTCAGTTTTAGTCTGTACTTCAGAGAAGTAGATTTTGAACAGTAGGGGTCCCAGAACTGATCCCTGTGAAACACCACTGATTACAGGTCTGCTGGAAGAGGTAGAGTCCCTATTTTGACCATATGAGTTCTATCAGTGAGCCAGTTTGCAAGCCACCTGACAGTATATGGGTTGATGCTCAGCTGAGTGAATTTATCAATGGTGATTGAGTGGTGGACTGTGTCAAAAGCCTTAGCTAAGTCTAGGTTGGCTGTATGCACAGATTTGCCCTCATTTAGGACTTTGGTGACTGTCTTGAGGAAGTCCACCAAGTTTAACAGGCATGATCTCCCCTTGACAAAGCCAAACTGGATGGGGTCAAGCATTTGAAGATTTCCTATATCTTTGTTAATAAGGTCCATGATGATTCGTTCCATGGCCTTGCAGATAAAGCTGGTCAGGCTAATGGGTCTGTAGTTTCCAGGGTCTATGGAAGCACTCACTTTGTGCAAAGGATGATAGTAGCTGTTTTCCATTCCACTGGGGTGAAGCCAGTGCTTAGGATGTGATTGAAAAGCATGCTCAATGGTGATGCTAATTCCTGTTTCCTCCCATGTATTCTGATGAAATCATGATTGGATGATGAAAGCGCTTAATGGTGTGTTTTAATATTTAAAATAAACGTGGATTTGTGCTCCCTACAGCTTGTCACCCTGTATGATTTTGGAGTTTAGTTTGTGTTTGTTTCAAGGCTTTTGGTGGTTTAATCCATGTAGAATACAGCCTAGGATGTTTTCTGATCCCATAGAGACCGTGTTTTTGGCCTTGGAGACGGCATTTAAGAATTGCTCCTAGGAGATACTAGGTGGGGCACAGGTATTTGGGATGCTTTGGGATATATGTGGTGGGGACAGTGGAGTGAAGAGAGACACCACATATACAAATGCCATAGATATAGCCAATCTGCTAGCAAACAGGTTCAGCGAAAGCTTCACTTCTCTGTCCCCATCAGTAAATCAGGACATCCCCAGTCCCTGCCCCCCTCCCCTTATCTCTGGGGAGCAAGTCATTATTGCCCTCTCAAAGGCAAAAAATACAGCCTCCATGGGACCCGATACCATCCCAGGCTGCATCCTACATGAACTCAGGCAGGAACATGCAGCATCATTAGGCACCCTATTAAACCAAAGCCTGAGTACCAGCTTCATCTCAGCCAAGTGGAGGACAGCTACTGTCATTCCTTTTCACAAAGGTGAAGCATCCACCAATCCTGGAAACTATAAATCCATCAGCCTAATTAGCCTGATCTGCAAGGCCATGGAATGGATTATCATGGACCTCATTAACAAGGACATTGGCAACCTCCAAACACTTGATCTCACACAATATAGTTTCATCAAGGGGTGGTCATGCCTGTTAAATTTGGTCGACTTCTTTGAGACAGTCACCAAAGCCATGGATGAGGGGAAGACAGTGCACACTGCCTACCTTGATCTGACCAAAGCATTTGATACTATTCCCCAATCAGGAATAATAGATAAACTTTCTCAACTAGGCATCAATCCATATTTTGATACTATTCCCCACTCAGGAATAATAGACAAACTTTCTCAACTAGGCATCAGTCCTTATGTTACCAGATGGATACCAAACTGGGTCACTGAGAGAACCCACCTAGTTAAAATAGGGGAAGCCACCTCAAGCAGTAGACCCATAATGGGCTATGGCTGACCAAATTTGCAAATGACTGTAAGCTGGGCACTGTCATCAAGTCCCCTAGTGATGTGGACATCTTCCAAAAGGGTCTCACCCAAACAAATGACTGGTGCCAGAAACATGGCCTTAAACTGAATGCCAAAAAATGCATCATCACCCCCTTTGGGGAGAGTGACATCCCCACAAATTATCACATTAATAACAATGTCCTAAGCACATAATCAGTCATGAGGGACTTGGGTACCCAGGTTGATAGCAAACTGATTTTTGACCACTGTATTGCCTCCATTGTACAGAAAGATTTTATATGGTCCACCTCATTAGTAATGGTATGTCATCCAGGAACAAGGAGGTCATAACATCCCTGTATTCTTCCTTTATAAGACCCATTATTGAGTATAATGCCCCTTTTGGCATGTGCTTCACAAAGCACATGCAGCAGCTGGAGAGACCACAGAGGTTCCTCACCAGGAGAATCCAGGGCCTCAAACATATACCCTACACAGATAGGCTAAAAGCCCTGTCCCTCTTCTCAGTTTCATACAGACTCCTTAGAGGTGACCTCTGTCTGTCATACAAAGCAATCTCCAACCCCATCTTGATGGGACTGATGCATATCTGCAAGTCAAGCTTCACCTGAGTAACCCACATGCATGAACTCAACCTGATCTGTGACATCAATTGGACTTGGTTTGACAGATTTGTGTCCCAGAGATTCCCTCTTCTGTGGAATAAACTCCCTCTCCACATCAAGCAGAGTACCTCATTAACCCTTTTAAGTGCAACCTGGATAGCTGGATGGGAACAGAAGATACACCCCTGGGATTCCACCTGTGTCCCTGCTGGACAGGGGCATCGGGTGCTGACTTGTTGGAACATGGTCTACATTCTTGGCTAGGCTTGTTAGGGCCTCAAGGCCAATAGCCTAGTAAGTTCCTATGATCCTAATTTTTCGCTGAACCTGTCAACCAACAGGTTTGCTATAACAACAAGTTCTAGATATGTAGTGCCATTAACTATGAGTTCATCGCAAATCTGGGCCTTGCCTTTCAGGTTATGGATGTAACTAAAGAATGCCTTGCAATTATCCTTAGTTAGGGAAGCTAATTTGGATTTGTAGTTAGCTTTGGAGGACTTCACTAGGAGTCTTATTTGCTTGTTTAAGTTGAGCAGGGAGTGCTTTTAGCTTTGAAGTCATTCCTTCCTGTTCTTAGACAACAATTTATTTTTCCTGTTGTATAGCCTATTAATAGCAGTTGTCCACCAGGCAGGTTTCTTTTTGCTTGAAGATCTTCCTTTGTTTCTATCAAGTACAGCAGAGTCAATACAATTGTATAGGTGCTTGTATAAAGCATTGGTGTATAACTCAGCATAGGGTGGAAGGGCTATGAAGCTATTTATGCCATCATGTAAGAGGTTGTAATTGGCATTGGAGATGTTTTTTAATCTAGTTGTTGCTAAGGCGGGGGGGAGTCTTGTGTTATAGTTACTTCTAGCAAAACTGTTTTGTGGTCAGATCTCACCAGGGATGGCCACACACTGGGGGTGGTGCAGAGGTCTACCATGTTGGTGAGCACCAGGTTCAGGATGTTTGAGCCTGTTGTGGGAGTATCAACCAGCTGTTCCAGGGCATTGGAGTTAACGAAGTCCAGCAACCTTTGGGCAAGTGATTTAGAACGTATAATTTACCCAGTCTATGACTGGGTAATTAAAGTCACCCCAAGCCAGGGGTGTTTGGTTGTATCTTGAGTAAATCAAGTAGATCCAAGTAGGCTGAGTGAATGTCCTGATTCATGGAGCAGGTCCTATAGCTGGCAAAGAACTAAAGAGGGGTCAGACCTACAATCAATTGCACTTGGAGTAATTCAAGGAAATCATGATGTTTAACCAATCTAGAGGTTTGTTTATCTTTAATCAATATTGCTACACCACCCTGTTTAGTTCTCATGGCTTCAGTTTGTGGTCTGAACGTATGGAAGGAAATGTAACCTGGTATAGCTGAGGTGCTTTTCGTAGCCTTAAATCAGGTCTCAGTGACTGCACTAGTGTCAGCATCTTCTGGGGTAAGGATTGCTTCCAGTGAGTGCAGTTTCTGGTTTCAACTACTAGCATTTAGTAGCATAATCTTTAGATTGTTTTTAGAGGGTATTTTTACATCAGGAATTTTGTTTTTTACATTGTCTAAAAATGGCACTATGAGAATGGCAAGATCCTTAGCCAGTATGCAAAATTCCAGGGGTGACAGATGAGGACCATCTCTGGCAAAGCATCGAGGTCTGTCGACCATATCATCTAAGGCTGACAGCTATTGGATCCCCTTTGAATGACACCAGAAACTAAGCCAGTTGTTGAAGTCAATCATTTTCTTTTTGTTTTACTGAGGTGTCATCCTAGGCAAAGGTAAAATGCTGCTTAAGGCTGGGGTCATACCTGCCTGAGACACATAATCCGAGATCTTAGTCATGTCTCTCGTCGTATAGTTCAGTGAGGTACGTCTCAAGTCATTCATACCAACATGGATTATGACAGAGTTATAACAGTGCCTGTTGTTGAGAGACTTCAATGCTTGTGTGATGTGGTGGAGCCTGGCACCTGACAGACAGCTGACCGTGATCTTTTCCTTATACAACCTGGTGAGAGGAACATCTGTGTGTCTCACAATTGAGTCGACTATGACTAGGATGTTTGTTTTTGTGTTATGCCTTAGGGGCTTGACTGGTAATACACTGGTGTGTGATATATTATGTGTACTATGTTCTGCAGAGGATGTATTGTGTGAAGTGTGCTTGTGTTTGTGTTTGGGAGGTCTCTGATGTTTAGGTAGGTTTCTTGTAAGGATCTCCACATATGTAGGTTTATGTGTTGTTGGTTTGGTAGGTGCAGCAGGTAAGGTATGCATGCTGACAACCTGTTTATACCAGATGGACTGACTGGTGAGTGAGTGAGCCTGGATTCTAGGTTCTTGATATAGATGCATCTCTCACATAATGAATTTGTGTGGACTAGAAGAAGTGAGTTGTCAGTGTAAATGAGGCAATTGATACATTGTCTCAGGATGCCCATGTCGACCAGGCTGGCTGGGGAAACTGTGGGAAATTCTCCATCCATAATGCTTTTAATTTTGCATTCCCACTGAATTTCAAATATTTTCACTCACACACACACACACACACACACACACACAAAAAAAAAAAAAATATATATATATATATATATATATATATATATATATATATATATCACACACACACACACACATACACACACTAGTATATGCTATTTAAGCAAATAGAAAGGGTACTTGCTATAAAGCCCTGGCCTTCTTTCCTGGACCTCTGAAACCCTCTGTAGCAGCTGGTCCCTCCCCTACCACTGCAGATCAGCACTGTTGCCCAAAGCAGGAGATCCATGTTGGAGAAGCCAGATGATCTCCCAAATCTCCAATGTCTGCACGTACAGCTCCTGTAGCAGGTAGAGAAGGATATTGGCCTCCTTGTCTCGCCAGCTTGGCACTTGACCATGGCTTTAAGATATGTCACTTTTAAGAAGGGCCAGTACAAGAATGACATATTTAAGGCTGAAGTAAGGAGTAAGAAGGTGCAAACTATCCCCTCTGATATGTCCATCACTAGGGCTAGCTCAGACACTGGTATCAGTTAGGCTGCTACCTATGGAAGTGAGAGAAGTTTGAATGATTTATGTGATAATGGGACTAAAGCACACATACCAAGTTCCTTTTTTCCAGTCCCATTCTTTCATTGGGTTAATAAATGAAAGCCATCCTGCATTACAGTAGCTGGACAGGCATTTCTCCCAGTATTTTTTGTTTTTTAATGTTTTGTATTTATTTAATATATATTTCTTTTTTTAAAATGTGGTATCAAAGTTTTGTTGAGCATGTGGTCAGGGTTCTTTTACATGCTGAACTTTATTCTTGCAGTACTTGTGGGGGGGGGGGGGGGGGCAGTGGATCACAAACCCACTTCTGTAGAAGTTCATCACTACAGTGTGTCATTATTTAAAATGTTACAGTTGTAGGGATTGTCTTTGGAAAATAAAACTTGTGTAGAATAGAAACTCAGACATCTCAACTATCTCTTCTTTGGAGGAACCTATATATTTTCAGGACTAATTTACCTCTGTACTTGATACACATATTTTTGGAGGTATGTCACTATTTTCTGGCTTGATTTATTCCTTCACACAATTTTCTGAATATCACTCATCACACATTTTTGAAACTGTCTCTACATACAGAAAACCACATTATATAACCAACATACTAGTGGCACCAATAATTTAAAGAAAGTGGCCATGTATCTTACATTTCCCTTTTTCAGACACCAAAAACATTATATAGTTGAATTTTGCAATACATTTCATTAAAGTCAAGAAATTTTATAATGTCGCTTTGATAATGCCATTATATTTTTCCATCGTTTTTGTCATTGCTTTTTAAACATGTTTCTGAGAAGTGTCCCACATTCCTTCTGGAAGCAGGAAGAGTTATTGCTATTTGGTATTCAAATGTTATGCTAATTAAATGCCCACATATTTGGCTGGTTGTACCTACTTTCCACGGTCCTTTGTATGTATTCTCAATGGCTGCAAGTTGAGAGGTGCGTACAAGCAGCGCCACAGTTTAACTGCTCATTGTTAGTCTTATACCATGCGAACTGGCACACTGGAGTGTGACTGAGATGCTCTTGCCAATTATGTAGGTTCACTAGCTCATGTCCCATCAGGCAGCTCACTGCCAGTCAGCAAAGTGCATTTACACCTATAAGAGCACATGCACATCTGTGCAGCAGTATTATTTATAGAGCTCATTGGGCCTTATTTGCATAGACATTTCTAAATTGACCCCGACTCATGCCAGTTTGCCTCAGTCTGCCATTTTTAACTGCAATGAGCTGCTCACTTGATTGACAGTCCTTCAAAACTGCAAACTAACTAAAGACATTTATAAAAATAAGAATAGGCATAAATTAGTTGAAAAATACAGTAGTTAATGTAATTCAATGAGATCAGTTGAACAATAGCTCTATTTTACTAATAAGACATGACAGTTTATTGTATTTTCATGACATATGAATGACATGATTGAGAATTTGTAAGGTGTTATTTTTTACTGATGTCTGCATGTGTTAAGGGGCTTACTGCTGACCATTGCATCTGTTAAAACAGCACCACATCCTAATAAGAAACAGTTATAGCTACACTTTTCACAACTGCAATAGAGGTTTACATAAAAGAGAATGTACTGCCAAGAAAATCAAACCCCAAATATCAGAAGTAATCATTGAATGAGTGTCTGATTTTTTTTTTTTATTATGAACTTGCATAAAGGAAACATTAATAGTTTGGATGTCATGTAAGGGAGACTGATTTCATTTTGGCCCAGTATGTGCGTATAGGTTACAACATGCTGCAGCATCATGGAACAAGATGTGGAATGCTCTGGGGACATGTGAGAAATGTCTCTTTAGCAAAACGGGGCAAAACAAGCAGAGAGCTAAGGCATAGAATCAAGTAGTGGTGGACATATATGCTGTAGTAGGAAGGAATCATGCCTTGGCACAGTGTAGAAAAAGAGCAATTGTCCTGATGGGATGTGCAAGGACAAAAGCTAGACAGAATGCAGTTGCCCATAGCAGCACTGATGTTGACCATTATACAGTTCAGCCTTTAATGTTGGAAGGGTAGTACCTTCTCTATATGAAGGGCAATGCTTTGGGTGCAGATGAGGATGCCCTGGAATCATAAGAAGTGATGTGGACACCAGTAGGTTCACACCATTGCACCAAAAGCAGTAATGCAGTGCAGAAAGTTTAGAGGTTCTCCTGCCTCTAGTAGGCCCCACCATTGCAGCAACACATATATATATATATATATATATATATGTGTGTGTGTGTGTGTGTGTGTGTGTGTGTCTATATATATATATATATATATATATATATATATATAAAGAAATTTCAGTTATCAGAAAAATTCTGAGCTTACTAATAAGGTGACCATGGAGTATCCCACCATGCAAGAAGAGGTGGTACAGTGATCTTGTGTACCAGATATGACAATCATGGGCACTGCCTGGCTGCTGGGGCAACATATTAGTGATGCTTCTCCATGCATCACACACTATTTTGAGTCTGATGACATAGTAGCCATTTTTCTTATGGTACCACTCCCTTCTGTGGTCCAGATGGGGCCCTAATGGCAACACAGATGCAATCAGTTGCACCAAACATCTTGGGAAAGTATGCCATTCTGTAGAAGGCAGTCATGGTTTTGGCTTGACCCTGAAGCAGCTCTGGCAGATAAATATACTCGTCCCAGTGTTCCAAGGGTAATTTTGAGAAACTGATGAATTATTCTTGAGGCAGAAGTCTGGGAAATACTCGCCATGTCCCAGTTTGTCTTCTGAACATTCCTGTGACAAGTATAGTGCTAGCTATACATACATTGGCTTGGGAGGGTGACCTAATGGTTAAGGTGTTTGCCTTACAATCACAAGGTGCAGGGTTTGAGTCTCACAAGGGATAATTGGCTAGGCTTAAAATGGCTCGCAATGGCAGTTAGCTTAGTACTAATCTATGAACCTTTGGCATCCACAATTATAAGCAGGCCTCACATGTCCTCCCCATCCACATCTGTAGACCATATCAAGTCAGTACTGTATCCCTGTCCCCTTTAAATTTGTCAAGAATTTCTTGGTTTAAAAAGTGAAAATGATTCAGTCTTTTTCTGTATCGTCTGCTTCTCGGACAGCAGGTGCCTCTGGGTGCCTGTGGCTTTGGCATGGCTGGGGCAATCAGCTTACAATGGGAGACAGCTGGGCTAGCAGCTATAGCAAGAATCTTCATGGATCAAAATAGAAAAGGAGTGATTTTGCTCTTTGTAAGGCTTAGGTACATGATGCTGTTGAGCATAAAAAAGCAGCTCTGAATTGCACAGAAGCTGGAAAGTTGTCACATTTATATAAGATAGTCCCATAATTTGCAGACCTTCTTCATTTACATTTATCAGTGCCTCATTTGCACAAGTTCTTCATAAAGACATTCAAATGGCTGTGTCTAAGTGCAACTTACATGTGTGAATCAAACCTGAGCTTTATTTAGTCATAAGCAGCACAAATATCTGCTACACCTGAGCACATCTCTGTGAATGTCATCCAGATGTTTCTTTGCAGGTCACTACAGCAGTCATTTTGCAGAATAGCATGCTGATATGTACCAAGAATGTTTCCATGCATGCAAAAAGCAGTATTCTGTACAAAAAAACAAGCAGTTTGGGTCAACTGATTCCAACACCAGTAGTAAAAATACAGTGCAGAAAACTGAAGCTATTTGTCAGACAAATGTAGTGAAAGATGCAAGCAATAATATTGTGTAGAACTAAACAGACTTTTCCACTGAGCTAGTTCATATGCCAGAAGGATATCATGTTGAGGTATCTACAGGAGCAGAAGTTGTAGTGCACATGCTCAGAAGAGTACTGTGGGATACAGAACAGATACAGCAGGAAGTGAAAAGAATGGAGAGTTTCAATGCTGCTGTGAAGCAACGAGAAACTACTGACTGGATTACCAGTGGTCACTAGGGTGATGCTAGACAGACACAGAATCTTTACAAACACAAAATATTTAAATAGCGTGAGCAAAGACTGACAGATCCTGTTACATAGGGTATACCTGTATCCATGTAGGATTTCAAGGAAATATTTCAATTTACTGATTATATAATACCAGAAGTGTTGGAAGACTGTGAAGTACTCAAAAATGTTGCTTTTGTTGTGTTAAACTGCTGAATTTTATTGTAGGTAATAGCAGCAGGCTAACACATTATAAAATAGTATTAAATTGTGGAGCATTGTATGTGTATTTATTTATGTTTCCTTTTTTGTCACTGTAATGTTTGTGTATCAGTATTGCCATCTTATTGAAAGACAGTAGTTGTGGAGTATATGTTTTTTAGATTGTATAACCTTAAGGGGATGCATATCACATGACCTTACCTCTAACTTGTGTCAAATGCAGAAAAGATTTTGAAATGCAAATATCAGTCTGGCAGCTGCATCAGTACTCCATCATCATGATAACTGTTATGAATGAATATAATGGGGAACAGAATATTAAGGGGATGATAAACAGAATGCCTGCTGTTATGTGGAATGTGTGGGGAGATAAACTACCCAAACGTAGAAGGAGGGGGCAGAGTTGCCATGTTGCAAGAAGTAACAGAAATAAGAGGAGTGGGAGTTTAGCACAATAAGTTTTCACACTGGTGGGGTGAATTGTGTCGAAGAGGGGAGTAAAAGGGTTAAGTCAGATTGTTCTATATATAAAAGTAGAAAGTGCTGAAGTGAGTTACAGAGGGACAGATAATGCAGGTGGGTGCTACAAAGAAGTGTTGTTTTGTGGGAATCATTTATAGCCCACAGTGTAAGCAATGGTAATTTAGAGAATTATGTGAGGCAGTGAGGTCATTGCCAGAGGGGAGGCAAGCATTACTGTGGAAGATAGTTTAATGTAAATTGGACTTCAGATTACACTTTTTGAAACGATATAGTTTAAAAAAAAGTACAGAGGGAGTTCAGGAGCAGAATGGAATGATTAGCTCTAAAAAACAAATGAAAAGTGACATGGGGTAGGAAAATATAAGTTTACTTTTTAAGGAATAATAGAAAGCTAGCAAACAGATTCAACAGAATATTGGCAGACCAAGATATGGTAGTAATATGGAAGAAGAAAGAATAGCAGAGAGAGAGGCTTGTCAGATCACACCGAACAAGCCCAGTGCTTTGAGGTAGGGGGTTGGCAGGAGTTTATTTTATTTATTTTATTTTATTTTACATTTGTTAACCTGGAAAATCCAGCCGGACCAGGTCCATTTTCAGTGGATGCCCGGGGAAAAAAGCTCCACAATTAACATATAGTAAAGTAGTTATGACACAGGTAAAACAGACATGAAAAAACAGGTCAATTATAAGTACACACATACAAATAATTGTTCACAATGGTTCAACTGTGATTGGTAAAGGATGACTTTTGATAAAGAGTTATATATAAAGTACAAGTGATCTGACAGAGATAATGCTAGTCTTTGAATAGCAGTTACATACAATTTGCATTTTACATTTTGCTTCTATTAAGAAACAGAGATGGAAAATAATATAACCTGAGTGAAATAATATAACCTGAGTGAAATAATATAACCTTAGTATCCAGGTTATAAGGAGGAAAGTTAGAGAAAGTAAGAGCCTAGGGTTTGAGTAGTAAAGTGAAAGGGGAAGAAAGTCAGAGGAGACTGTCATGTGATACATGGGCAGAGCCAGGTTTTCCTCAGATGTGTTTTGAGTAGTTTGTTGAATTGTGTGTTTGTTGTAGTAGAGATTATATTAGTGGGGAGGTTATTCCATTTTTTGGCTATGGTATGGGAGTATAGAGCTTTGCCAGCAGTATTGTTGGCAGTTGTAATTCCAAGGAGAGGTTTATACGAAGAGCGAGAGGGCGACTGGTAGAATAAAGTGTTAACAGCTGTTTTAGTGCTGAAGTTTTCTCTGGGTTGTTTATGATGTTAAAGGCACAGATGAGTTGTTGGTGGGCAAGTAAGTGAGGAGATTCTAGCCATCTAAAGTGCCTGGCAGTGGTGGGCTCTAAAGGGAGAGTTGGTGGAGAATTTGGCAATTTTATTATAACATGAGTCTAGCTTGTCTTGGTCAGTTCTTTTAATATGGGTTAGGATTGGTGCTGCATATGTAACTGTTGATAAAAGGTGGGCCTGAGCTAGTGTGAGTCTTGCTTTATCTGTGAGAACGTTTTTGTGTCTGTAGAATGTCCCCATTTTCTTATGAACCTTCTGGATTGTTTGTGATATATGAATATCAAAAGATAGGTTATTATCTATTTCTCTTTCTACCCTTAGGAGTTTAGTATGGGTTGATGGTGAAATGATAGTGCCATTTCTGCATGTGATGGAGAAAGTTGAGGAAGTAGATTTTGTTTTATTACGGGTGAACATGAGTAATTTGGTTTTGTTGGGGTTGAGAATGAGTTGGATGTTAGTGATCCAACTTTCAACAGCAGAGAATGATTCTTGGGTCAGTTTTTGTAAGGTGATAATAGATGGGGCTGTGCAAATGAGAGTAGAATCATCTGCATACTGAATTAGTGTGGCTTGTTTGGAGGAAGTATGTAGATTGTAAAAATAGAGAAAAATAGTGGACTCAGTATAGAGCCTTGTGGTACCCCAATAGTGTTGGGGAGAGGAGGAGATAGTTTGTTTTGCCATTGGACAGCTTGTTGTCTGCCAGATAAGTAGCTTTTAAACCAGGAGATAGTAGGGGGAGTGAAGGAGAGTAAGTCAAGTGCATCTAGTAGCTTGGGATGTGAGACCATGTCAAAAGCTTTGGAGAGATCTAAAAAGATAGCGGATACATAGTTATTGTTATTGCTGTGATGATTTACCTGATTGGTGAATGATAGAATCTGATAGCTGAGGTTGTGCTGTGGTGGGAGCGGAAACCATGTTGATTGAAGGAGAGAAGATTGTGTGAGCTCAAAAATTGCATAACTTGCAGGTGTATGCACTTCTCTAGAAGTTTGGACAGGGGAGAAAGTATAACTATTGGCCTGTAGTTGTAGAAATCAGAGGATTTTCCACCTTTGTGAAGAGGTATGATGTAGGCTATTTTCCAGAGTTTTGGTATATAAGCTTGCTGAATTGACCTGTTTATTAGGATCAAGACAGGGTATTATAGGGAGCAAGCTGCTATTTTCAGAAAGTTAGCAGGTATACTGTCTGCTGCAAAAGTGGTAGGTTTTAGGCAGAAGAGAAGTTGTTTAATTTTAGATGTAGGGGCAGGAGTGAGAGAGAAGGATGGATAGTTTTTTGGGTGCATAGTAGGGTTATTTCTAGAATCGTCTGAAGTTGAAGTGTGAGGGCTATCAGTATTAGATATTTGGGTTGACAGTATGGATTGAGTTAATAAAATGATAGTTAAGTTGGGAAGCTATATTTTTGTTGTTGTTGTTGTTATTGGGGCTGGAGGGGGCAGAGGTGGTAATTTTGCCGGCTTTTAGCAAGGTATTGATGCTGTGCCAGACCTTTTGGGGATTTTTTTGAGTATTTGTTTTGGAGACCTAAAAAGTAATTTTGTTTATCTAGTTTGGTCTGTTTTTTGCTTGGTTCCTAAGTTGCTTATAGTATTGTTTTGTGAGATTGGAGTTGTCTTTTTTCCATTGCGTCCATACCTTGCCTCTATTTTTTAGTAGGCTTCTTGTGTCCCTACTCAACCATGGAGCATAGTTTGCTTTGGCTTTTACTTTCCTAATTGGTGCCATTGAATTTAGAACTGTAATGAACTTGTTGTTGAAATAGTTTACTGCTAGATCTAGGTCTAAAGTTCTTAGAGGTTCCCAGTTACATTGCTTTAGAATGTTGTTTAGGTCCTCTGGGTTTAGATTGCGGTCATCCCTGATTTGTCTGCAGATTATAGGCTTTGGAATATTGATATGTTTCCTTAGGAGGAAAGTAGAGTGATGATCACTAAGTCCGTCTGGTAAGCAGCCAGTCTGATAGTGATGTTTGGGGCTGTTCACCAATGTCCAATCAATAATGGTTTGTTTTTGGGTCTTTTTGTCTATTCTAGTGGGCTCTTGAATTAGTTGGGTAAATCCATAGAGGTTAATGTGGTTGACAGGGTTGCTGGAATTACAGACTAGCTAGTCTGTATTTAGGTCACCTAATAAAATTGTTTCTTGAGGAGAATTCTGACTAAGCTATTGAAGATTTCTTCTATGGTAGGAGTGTTATTTCCAGGAGGATGTGCAGAGGATGTAAATTTTTTTGTCATTATTTAGTGCTAGGGCAGAGCCTATGGTTTCTGCATTTTGGAATATTGGTAAAGTGGTAAAGAGTGGCTGGAGGTTTAGCATGTCTTTGAATAGAATTGCTACCCACCCACCCTTCCTACCTGATCTATCTAACCTTATGATGTTGTAACCTGCTAGGAGAATTTCTTCGCTGTGGATATGTGGTTTTAGCCATGACTCGATAATAGTAAGTATGTCAGGGGAGTAGTGGGTTATAAACGAATGAAGGTCAACGAGATTGTTGCAGATACTTCTGGTGTTAATATTAATGATTAGTAGATCAAGTTGTGTTTTATTGGGAGGGAAGTGAGTGGAGGTCCTGGGTTTGGGTGTATGTCACCTGCGATAAGGAGTGTTATACTGAGAATAAGAATGTGCTTAGTAGGGTGAAGATTGGCATCATGGTTAAGGTGTTTACTTGATAAATGCAAGCTACAGGGTTTGATTCTTACCTTTGAAATTTGGCAAGGCTTAACATGGCACACAAGTGCAGATAACCTTGTACTAACTTAGGAACTTATGAAAATGATTTGGAATGGAGCAAAGTAAGAATCACACAAGTGAAAATAGAATCTGTTGAACAGGACAAGAGAAGGGAGAATAATTGGTTAAAACAAGATGATGGAAGAAATGCTATTGGAGAAACAGATTTCAGAAGGATCAGGCAGTGTATTAATGTGATTAGGTCATACCACATGAAGATGAAGGGATATAACATTGATAGGAATTAATAAATGAAATGAGAGGAATAGAGAGGGAGATGCTGAAGTTGTACACAGAAGTAGGTAAAGAGGAAGGAGGACTAGTGATCTTGGAAGAAATTAGAATGCTGTAAATAGGATGACAGTGGAGCAGGACAGTTAGTACAGGTATAGCATTAGGATGAGTGCATGCAATATGGATGGTGAGGAGAGGAATATATGTAAATTTACTGGTATGGATGCTGTAGCACAATGAAAGGGAAAACTGAAGGGATAATAACAACTAAGGGAAGGGGACAAAGCACATTTCTGTCCATTTCAGCAGAGATAAGCATAAGGAACGAGTATACCATGCCTAGGAGGAGAATGGGGTAGGTATAGAGGGGATATGAATTGAAGAGAAAGAAGCAGTATAGTAGAGTAATTCACTTTGTTATAAAAATGTTTCATTGAAAGTCCCACTTCATTGAAATGGCTCTATTTTCCACAAGATACTATAGCTGTGGATTTGATTATCTTAGGTAAACGCATGTGAGGGAAAACATCTCATACAGGGGGATGGGTCTCCAAAAACAGTTGTCCCAGGATCACACAATATTTGAGAAAATGACAAACCCATTTAATCAGGACTTTCATTTTTTATGACAAAATGGTTTATAAAAATAAGGGTATAGAAACAGGGGCAGTTTTATAGGCAGTTAAACACATGCAAAGCAGTAAGCTAAAAGGCACCATGGATTTCCAACTGATTTTCACAAGAAAGTGGGACTGAAGGTGATGGATGCATCGGTGAAGGTTTAGTGGTATTGTAAGGACATTAACGTTGTCCAATTTTAATCCAGCAAGCAGGAGACCCAGACTGTCCACTTTTAATCTGGCAAGCAAGAGACCCAGAGGAGCCTATCAATGTAGACTAGTTTTCTTATGAAATGCAAATGTGAATGTATTTGGTAGGATGCTGTCAATGATGTTCGAATGACTGCTTCAAAAAGGTGCCTTCTAGATCAGGTGAGGAGCTTGACAGGTTGCTTTCTGTACTTTATTGATTGGGTTAAGGAAGAGGCTAGAAGGGGATACAAGGGTAATGTTATGGGATATCCAAAAAATACCTCACACGATTAATTGAAAGATCCTTGGCAGTTAGAATGATTATCGTTTTATTGCTATTTTATTTGGCCAGACTTGTGGGAGTAGCCCATAATGATAGACTAGCAAAGGGCGTGCAAAGAATATTTGAAAGATATATGCAGAGAAAGAGTAGCAAGCACTGGACTGTGAGAGAAATAGTTAATAGCATCAGGTATGTGGAATATGCTAGACTTTCCTCAGTACGTAGCTACAATGGATATGCCACATAAATTACGAGCATTGGAAAATAACTATTTGAACTGGGTAAAATGGAAGACCAAGAAAAGGAAGGACACGTGGCCAGACAAAATATTAGGCTGTCTTTGGTTAGGTTCTAAACCATGTTTTGGATGTCAGAGAATAATATGAGACTGAAGGCGATGGATGCATCAGTGAAGGTTTAGTGGTATTGTAAGAAGAACAAGTATATTGCAGTGTGTTTTTAGGTATCTTAGAAAGCAGAAAGAAAATATAAGTTTTGCAATGGAGCATTTTTAGAGTACAGAGGTAATAAAATGTGTTGCATAAGTGTACAGAGAAAGTGAGATGAAGCATGAGTGAGGACACTGTTAGGTTTGTTAAAAGAGAAGTATGGCTGTGAGTGAGGAAGGAGACACTGGAAAGATGTAGGAGAAGGGGGTGGTAGAATGCTTTAAGCAGAGTTGTAAATCAGAGAGTACATTATGGAAAGAAAAATATGTATGGGCAGGAGTTTGAGATATGTGTAGTAGGTTATACAAGACAGTACCAATGTGGGGCATACACATGAGATCACTTAATATGTTGTACAAAAAGAATGGCTGAAGAAAGGAAGGTTTAAAGAGACATTTGCCTGTTGAAGGTGTGGAACTGAGAGGTGGATAATTTATCAATGTGGTGGGACTGGTCAGCAATAAGGAGAATATGGGTGGTAGCTGTGGAGGTTTGGGAGAAGGGTGTGTAAGATGAGAACAATAAATTTTACCTCCATGAGAAGGATTATAAAGCTACTGATAATATAGTGGACATGCACAGCTTATCACATCAGCAACAAATTAACAGACCATGAAACTTCAAACTGTATGTGAGACTGTAAGTAAAATTACTGATCTCTCCAGGTTTAATTTCTACGAGTATTTTGTGTTTCAAATACCATGCTGTCAAGGTATGATTAAAGTCTGTAGTTTAGTACTAGGCTAACTGCCCTTGCAGGCCATTATAGGCCTTATCAGTTATTCCCTTTGAAAATCAAACCCCACACCTTGTGTTTATAAGGTAAATGCTTTAACTATTATGCCATCTCCCAAGAATTGTTTTGATCTTTAATGTTAGACAAAAGTGCTCTTCATAGCCCCCACAATGTGCCCAGAGTTGACTCCCACATTGCTCTCATTTCTGCCTGCAAATCATGATAGTTTATGACTTTGTGTCTTTCTCTACACTCTACATGAGACACTGTAATCACTAGGTTTAGCAGTTTCAATGATCACTGCTACTTGTTTTGTCTTTTTTTCATTGATTACTATATCTGTTTTTTTTTTTTTTTTTTTGCATCTCTTCTTTTGAATTATTGGTAATGGGTGATCCTATGTGATGTATTCTTCATCATTCTCTATAAAGCTTTGTGCTTCATGTTTTCAGTGCTTCTCAGCTACTTCTGTATTGCAGTGTTTGTAAAATCCCCACTGCAACAATCCTGCCACATTATTGTGCCTTTAAGTGTACAGACACTCTTTCATGAATGTATCACACCCAGAAACAAAGTATGTGACTATTAACAATTCTTTTATGCAGAACCTACATTTGTCTGTTTCTCCCATATGTTCAGTGAACTTTGTAAACCAATGAGTACATAGTCCACTTTCCTGAGCTGCCATTCTTAACCTTTCATCCTTTGGTTTCAACTCACCTCTCTTTAACGGGTCTATATTAGAAGCTCGAAGAGTCTCTTCATCGAACGTTGAAATGCCAACATGTAAAGAACGAATGCTGGAAACCGTGAATGGCCACTTCCATGAATTTTTTCCTTGTGAAAAAATTTGCTTGCCTGTAATCGGGAATTGCCCTTTTCTCCAATGTTGAGCGATCTCAAAGTTGGTATATTTAGTTCGGGGGGGGGGGGGTTAACGTTTGTTTTTTTATTTTCGGCCAAGTGAATTTTTTCCCTAGGAAAAAATTCACGGAAGTGGCCATTCGCAGTTTAAAGCGTTCTCTCTTTACATGTCACTCTTTATGTGTTCGTAGAAAAGATTCTTCGAGCATGTTATATAGATAGACCCCTCTTTAACAATTCCTGCATCAAGTCCTGATCAGCATAATGCTGTTCCAGGAGATCTCTATATTCACCACTGTAGTTATGGCTTTTACACATTTCCTTCCTTCTCATCTCATCCTTCTCCGTATGTTCCTTTTGGGGTTTTTTGGCAAATTCAGTTGCTGTCTGATTTTTGTCTACTTCTGGTTTGATTTTCATTCTCACTTGCACCCGAATGTTTCTGCTAAACTAAGCAGAGTGGTCATCTCAGACTTCCTTTCCTTATGTTGTAAAACTTCCACTATGTTTGGATGTGATGAGGTCAGCAGGTATACTACATATCTATATGTGTAATCAGTTTTGAAAAGGTCCATACCTCCCTCTAAGTGTAGAATATATAATCTTAGTATAGACTTATTTTTATTTCCATTTGTAATGT
Organism: Protopterus annectens; assembly: GCF_019279795.1. NCBI lineage: Eukaryota > Metazoa > Chordata > Ceratodontiformes > Protopteridae > Protopterus > Protopterus annectens. The sequence continues at coordinate 944,777,365 of NC_056732.1, forward strand.
AATTGATCAGTGTAGGATGTATATTATACATGGGTCAATATTTCTGTATCCATGAATGTGGGATGTTGTCAAATGCTTTTTTGTACTCTATCCATGCTATACTTAGAACTTTCCCCTTTTTACAATTCTGTCTTACAAGTTTATTTAATAGCAAATGATCCTTTGTTCAATATGACTTTCACTTGTTCATCTTTTTACGCTATTGCCATAACTGTGTTTTCTTCTAAATGACTATAAACTCTGTCTGCATCAATTTCAGTATATAATTTGTACATCGTTGGAAGGCAAGTAGTTTTTAGGATGGCTTACAGGTTCACTTTAAGGACTACTCTTTTTTACTGTTATTAATCAGGTTGCAAGATGCACATATAAGTAGCTCTTACGCATGGCTAAATCTTTGTGTAAAAATGTTAATACTTTTAGCCTGAAGTTAGGTACTGCATCTGACCCTGGGATTTTCCATTTGAGAGCTTTTCTTAATTTTGTTTCAGTTTCTCTGACCATTATATCACCCCATTTCATATTCTGAATATTTCAACTCCTTACCGTTTCGTTTAATTTTTTATCTGTTTAGCATTTTTATGTCCCCACATTAATATTCTATTAATATTTATGTCTTCATTAATATTTTTCCAAAACTTGTCTATTTCTTTTTAGTTGGTGGTGTTTCTATTCCTTTTGCTTTACTTCCCAGTTCTCTATAAAACTTTTGGGGTCATCAATGAATTGCTTATTTTGTACTTTTCCTTTATAGTTATCTGCATATCTACTAAGTTGTTCTGTCTGTGCTGATATCTTTAATTTATTATTTGTAATAGCGTATGATAGATCCTGGTCTGTTCTGATACTATGTGTTGCTTTCTTCACATCTGTCTTTCTAGCTATATTCTTCTAACAGTCAAACTTCTTGTCTTAATTGCTTTAAAGTCTTCTCTATCTGATGCTTCCATGATGGCATTTTATTTCTTCATTTCCTTTCTCTTATTACTCTGTATGTTTGAGGTAAGACTATCTGCTATTAGTTTACCTGCACAGTGATATATCCTATTTACCTCTACTATATCAAATTAATTTATGTTAACACTCTTGCTTACTGTGTTCATCTGTTTTATGAGACTTTTAACATTTTGGGTCTTAATTACTTTCTGTGATCTGTTTCTTTCATCAGTCATAATATGTCTAACTATCACTATTAAATAAAGCAACTCTACCCTTAAATCATTTTCTTTTAAAATGAGAGTACATTCTTGGCTGTGTATTTCCTGCAGGCATTTTACAGAAAGTTCCAAAGTGTCTTCATATGACATATATTCCTTAGGTGCATCCTGAGTCATCTGTTGCTCCTTCATATGGGAACTCATTGACCCATCACGTGTCCTTATTTCTTGCATCAAATTTGACACTGTTTCCTGCTCCATCACTTGCTGTACAACTACAAATGAAATTCTGTACTGGTTTCCTACAGAAGACTCCAGAGCATAATCATGTGGCAGTTGAACAGATGCTTCCCGTTCTACGATGTTTCTCCTTAATTTGGGGACTCGTTCCATCATGCTGTGACATTACCTGTGTTGGATTTTCTACACTAAATCCTTCACTTTACAGGTAATCCAGAACTTCAATTTCTATTTTTTTAACTTCTCCATTACTAATCTTCTGTTCTGCATTCTTCCTGTATCTTTTCATTTTTTTTTTGTATTTTGAAAGTTTCCATATCTGGATGCCCATGCCTGTATTTCTCTTTGAATATCTTTGGATTTGTTTGGCTTTCTTCTTTGTATAAATATTGCACCATATCAGATCTTTTTTCTTTCCCATGTCTATATTTCTTTTTTTATACCTTGCCAAAATCTCTGGGTTTTGTTCTTTATATTTTTGCACTTCTTTTGTCACTTCTAATTACAGATGGCCCAATGTTTCTTTGTGTAATGCTTTTCTTGGATCTTGCCCCTTGATATGACACTTTCTTCAATTCTGAGTTGTTGATCTTCCAGAAAGTAGCACAAGCCTTCCTACAGTTAAACAAAGTCATAGCTTTTAAAGAACTTTCATCTTTCTGGAGGACAGTATTATGTCTCAACAGCCACACAAGTGTGGAACCAGGAAATATACCAGTATGTGACTCCCCTGCAGTTTTTTCAAACCTTTCAGGTCCAAGTATGACCTCATTCTTAAAATGCCACCATTAATCCAGAATCTGGTCATGGGATGCACGGTATATGTAGGCACTGGTAGGCAAACCATGCATGAGCCAAAGAGAAGTGAATGGATGGTCTATGAGAGAATGTACTATGAGGAAGATTACTTGCATATATGTGACAGAAGCTCCTGCCCAGAAAGGTATTTATGGCTACTCTTCTGGAATGAAGACACAGGTATACTTCCCCTACAGTGGTTGTACATGCAGTAACCCATAATTACTGTGTGTGAGTGCATATTCACTTCTGGACCACTATATAAATGAAATTACTCACATCGCCTTTATACCGCACACTCTGCAAACTGTCCTGCATCTAACCATTCTTTCAATATTTACAACTGACATTGTGCTTTATGTGCTTTGAAGCAATTTGCATGAATCATAGTTTGGACACTGGCACTGTGTTTCCATTTAAGTTTTACTACCTGCATATAAACACTGACCATACATTGATGCATTATGGTGCTTCATGCCTCTTTTGACCAGTTTACCTTTGTTGTCTTTGTCACATATTGCTGCTTTGTTATTTGATAACCCATTTGATTCAAGTTGGGAGAGGAGGACATTTTTGCCTATGGCTGTTCTAGATGTTTAAGCATGAAATGGGGAGGCTTATTTGGTCCAAAACAGGAGAGACTTAAAATGTTATCATTATGTAGACCTTCTGACAGTTGTGTTGATAAATATGAATACAATGTAATAAGTGAGTTGTAAATGAAAGATAAACAATGTCTGCCTGTGGATTTAAATAGCTGTGAGCTAACTGTATGAAGCTGTAGTTTATTAGTTAATATAACATTAAGGAAATCGGCTAGGATTATGTAAAGCAAATGCAGTGTGAGGAAGTCATTGCATTCCAGGCTAAAGCTATATCTATTTTTTTATCTACCATAACATGAAAAGGTTTGTTATAATTTAATATATATATATCAGTGTTAATGTTTTCTTATTTATAATGGTATTTGGATTTTACAAATGGACTGATATAATTTCATTTTAAAGTTGAAACCCAAATTCTATATAAATTTCTGGGTGTGGAATGTCAAATGTTGAAAAATGGGATGAGCATTCTAAAAAGGGTAAGTTGAAGAGATCAATGTTTATTATTTATAAATTTAACATCAGTGTTTTCAGCCAAGGAATAAAGATATTTACTAGAAACAAATAAGATCAAATATTATCAGAAACGTGGTTGTATGCAGAAATGTATAATAGAGTTGTAGTCTGGGCATGTTCAGCCCCCTTTGCATTTTGGGATCATGAGTTGACACATTTTATCGGTTTACTATCACATGTTCGTTCATCTTTTAGACATACAAACTATGTGCGAAAACCACATAGCGGAAACGTTAGGGTGATCACCACAATGTCAGAGCTGGCAAGAGCGAATGGCCACTGTTGTCAGCTCCAACATTGCGGTGCAGATTGCACTTTAGTGGTGTTGGGGAAATGTACCCTTACCCTCACTGTAGTGCAATCTCAGAGTTTGTATACATAATTGGGGGGGGTGCAAGGGGGCTTGCTCCCCTGCAAAAACCAGTTGTAGTATGTTGGGTGGGTAAGAGCATTTTAGTGTAGTCGACATTTTCGACATTCACCTGCACTGAAATGCTGGGTTCAACATTTACACTGTTTGGTGTACAGATTTCTGAACATTTGGTTCAGACATCTGTACATTGAACAATGTCATGTCGAACATGTGATAGTAAACTGTTTTATCTATATATTCATATCAAAGAAGTAAGCATTATTTTCTATTGTATTACAAAAATAAAAAAAAAATGGAAAAATGTAAACTTTTATTCTACGGGTCCTTGATAAGTTAAAAATTAATTTCATTCAACCTTTCTAAACCTATCTTTGATCTTGTTGACAATAGTGCCAAAATTTGAGGTATTCATATTTTAAGTCATATTTGTATCTAATGCCCAGACATTTAATCCTTTATAAAGATATATTCAGTCATTACTGCATGTATACAAATTAGCATTCAGCATTTTTATTTGACAGTTCAAAGGGAGTACGGCTGGCTTATCAAGACTGAGTTTGTAATTACAGACTGAATAATATTTATTCACTACAACAAGCAAATCTGGTAAACAAGTAGCTGAATTTTTGCAAATACAGTAAGATATGAACAACAAAAGAAATTATTTTAATTTGAGAGTTAAACATGTAATACTATAACTTAATGGTTAATTAATAGTCTCGTTAAAAAAAAAGAGTTCCACTGACTGGGTAAAATGATAAGAGGATAAGAAGCAGGTTTGATGGGTAGTGTGTAAATCTTAATTTTAAGGGAAGTAGAAGTGCGGTCATTGAAAGTAAGATGAGTAGACACAGAACTGAGTAGTGAATTAAAGGTGTAATAAAATGGTAGGGAAATTATTTTTGATAAGATGCTTAGAAAGGTAGAGAATATGTACTGTGTACTGGGAAAACGAAGGGCAAATAGGGCTTCATCTTTACAGTCCACATTGTTTTGATAAGCAATCATTTCAAGCATGGTGGTATATCGAGTCTACCTCAAAGTATCGAATTATCACTTACATCGAATCCCACATCATTGAGAGGACATCGCTGGAAACTGTAGAACATCGAAAACTTTCCATGGGAAAAGAACCACTTGGCCACCATGGCGAACTTTGACCTTACCCCCACATCAGTGGGATTGATTTGCTTCCTTTTTTTTTTTTATGTTGGGTTACAGGTTGTTTTTCTGGGTTTGGTTTTCAGTGTTCCAGGTGTTCAATGTTCTTCAGTTTCAGCGATGTCATCTCGATGATGTGGGATTCAAGGAAGTGGTAATTTGAGACTTTGAAGTAGATAGATTCTGTTTGTCAATGCTCCATAAATCTAAATCTTGAATAAAATTTTATGAGAATATAATTGGCAATATATCAGAATATTTTAGCTACTATCATTGTAATGAATTTAATGTCGACATTAATTAAATACATATTTTTATATAGTTTTTAACTGACGTAGGGTCAGAATTGCATTTAAGAATATATATATATATATATATATATATATATATATATATATATTATATTATATATATATATATATATATATATATATATATATATATATATAAATATTATATTTTATATATATATATATATATATATATATATGGGATTCGTCCTGTTCATCGAACGGCTGTTTCACAGAATATTTAATGGTCGAGCATACTTTTGCGAAAGTGCTTTTCACCAAAAAAGCACTTTTGTGGAAGTGTGCTAAAAAAAAAAGAAAAACGTGGGGGAATGGCCATTGCTGAGATCGTAGTATAATGGGGATAAGGGAATATTCCCTTTTCCCCACTGTAGTATGATCTCGGAGTGAGAATATAAAAGTAGGGGGGTGGGGGCTGCAGGGGGCTTGCCCCCCCCGCATAAACGTGAGTAATATGTTTTTTATTTTATTTTTTTTTTTTTTGCACAATTTAGCAAAAGTGCTTTTTCGGTGAAAAGCACTTTTGCTAAAGTGTGTTCGGTTGTTTTGGTTTATGTAGGATTTTGTGCATTAGTACGACATCCATATATATATATATATATATATATATATATATATATTCACTTTATAAGCTCGAAATCCTAAAATATCGAATTTAAGAATCTTGAGCTCATAAACTGGAAAACCGAAAACACCGAACACTTAGAGCGAAATTCAAAATCGTGACTTCTATACAACACACACCCACACACATACACCTTCCTCCGCACAAACAAACACAACCCAATATTATCTACAAGCAGGGGGGTAAGCCCGCACCCCCCATACCCCCCTACTTAAATATACTAACTCCAAGGTCACACTACATATGCAAACACGTGCTCCATCCCCTTCGCGCACACACACACCACAGTAACAAGACACACTAGCACACACTACAGCCCCTACCCAAAACCCTTAAAACATAAACACTTACCTGAATCCATGAACAGAGCGCGACACCCGAACTGTTATTTCAACATCTTCTTAATGCGAGATTTTGAATTTCTCGCTTCTGAGTGTTTGGTGTTTTAGGCTTTCCACTTTATGGGCTCGAGATTCTGAAATTCGATATTTCAGGATTTTGAGCTTATAAACTGAATCCATATATATGTATATATATATATATATATATATATATATATATATATATATATATATATATATATATATATGGATCCCTATCAGTTGAGCAAGTTTTCAGAAACTCAAAATTCATATGAAAACTCAAAGCTTTTGAATGCAAATCGTGGTACAGTGAGGATCAGGAAATTCATCCTTTTCTTCACTGTAGTGAGCTTTCAGAGATGATATATATAATTTGCAGGTGGTGTGGAGGGTTGCAGAAGGTTTTTTGTCCCCCTGCACAAACATAAAAACAGTAGATCTTTTTTTAATGTTTGAGTTTTCGGAAACTCGATCATATGGTCTCGTCCATATGACTTTCGAGTTTCTGTAAACTTGATCATCTGATATAGATCCATATATATATATATATATATATATATATATATATATATATATATATATATATATATATATATATATATATATATATATATATATATATATATATATATATATAAAGAGAGAGAGAGATGTGTGTGTGTGTGTGTGTGTGTGTGTGTGTGTGTGTGTGTGTGTGTGTGTGTGTGTGTGTGTGTGTGTGTGTGTGTGTGTTAAGAGTACTCACCTTTGCCAAATTTACAAATGGTAAGGGACATATTTATATTATAGAGGTGAAGAAGAGACTACAGGCAGGGAGGAATGGGTGGAGAAGAGTATCAGGAGTGATTTGTGACAGACTGGTACCAGTAAGAGTGAAAGGGAAGGTCCACAAGGGGGTAGTGAGACCAGCTATGTTATATGGGTTGGAGACAGTGGCATTGACAAAAAGGCAGGAGTCAGAGCTGGATGTGGCAGAGTTAATGATGTTAAGATTTGCACTGGGTGTGACTAGGATGGACAGGATTAGGAGGCAGTATATTAGAGGGTCAGCTCAGGTTGGACAGTTTGGAGACAAAGCAAGAGAGGCGAGATTGCGTTGGTTTGGACATGTGCTGAGGAAGGATGCTGGGTTTATTGGGAAAAGAATGCTAAGGATGGAGCTGCCAGGTAAGAGGAAAAGAGGAAGGCCTAAGATAAGTTTTATGGATGTGGTGAGAGAGGACATGAAGGTGGTTGGTGTGAAAGAGCATGATGCAGAGGACAGGAAGAAATGGAAACAGATGATCCATTGTGGCGAGCCCTAATGGGAACAGCCGAAAGAAGATGATGATGATGATTTATATCTATATATATCTATACATATATATATATATATATATAGAGAGAGAGAGAGATATGTATATATATATATATATATATATATATATATATATATATATATAGATATAGATATATATGTATGTATAAAATTAAATGTTTTTATGGCGTGTCTTCTAATATGGTTGTACATATTAGCTAAAAGAGAAGAGAAAATGTGTTTACATTTTTTAAAAATTATGTTTCATACCAATTTGGCCGAGATGCATTACCTAGTTTTTAAATCATTAATCATTTAATCATTGTCTCTTTTACCAAAATATTTATCTATTTGTGAAAGAAGGGCAGAAGGAATAATCTTTGGCTGAAAAAGGTTTATGTACTCTTCTATCATTTTGTCAGCTATATGAAGATTACTGTGAGAATGTATATCACTGTGTGCATGAATACATTGTTTAGACATCAGCTAACTCTGAATAAGATTATCCATTTTGCCAGTTTAAATTAATGTCATTTCAAAAGTGGTTAAGTCTGAGTATGCTGACATGAATTATTTCCTAATTCTGAATGTTTCACACTCATTTTTGATTCAGTAAGGTAAATGTTTTTGATATTAATAGACTTTAACTTTTGTTGCAAATTATCTAGTGTAGACATTTTGAGTACATTTTGGTTAGCTTGTACATCTGAATCCAGTTGTTGTATTTTATCTTCTGAATCTTATGGCATTTGTAAATATTTATGTTTCGTAAGAGGCCAAGCTAGTCAAATGTTCTCCAGTTGTAATGTTGAGAACTGACAACCCATCATGATAATCAACATGAATATCAGTGTCCAAAGTCAAGACATTTTTTAGTTCTTATTTGCATTTATCCATTAAAGCAACTTACCTTGCCTTTATAATTGAGACATCTGTGGATGAACATTTCGGTCCATATTTAGATGCTGCTATTCCACTAGGAGTTTTGGTCATACATCGCTGTATTTGTGGTAAGATTAGGAGTGGGTTTAGGCTAACTGAGGTGGACAATTTTCAATATGTACTAGCTGCAGGAACAAACTGCATGTTTCTTCTCATCTATCATTCACCAGGTAGGGTAAGGACATTCCTACTAGAGTTGACTGATTTTCTTATTGACTCAGTCTTGGATCACCAGCAATTAATGAAGCTCTGTTACATTATTGTTCGGGCGGATGATGAAACAGTGTCTCTCGCTAATTAATTTAAGTGTATTATGAAAGATTTTGGGTTTGCTGAGGTCATTACCTCTGAAGTGCATACATTTGGGTGTACATTGGCCTTGTTAATTTTCTAATGAATATGGTAACCATCGACTTGATGGTCAGATCTCTTCCTGAGTAACTTTGGACTTATTCTGTCACCATTACACTCTCATCAGTCTTCAGCTGAGGACTGTTCATTATACCAATGATGTCAGTATAGATATTTTTTTCAGATATGCTCCTTACGTTTCTTACTGAGGGTGGTGCTGATTCACAGGATGTGCTAGGTGAAGATAATAGCAAATTTCTCTTTTTTAAACTTTGGACTTTTTGTTTCCAGGTCCAGTCTGCCTTGTCTCTACTAAGAGATGCAAATCTTGGTTTGACCGTAATCTTTGGCTTGTATATAGAGCTTGGGCATAAGCTGTGATATCACTGGCATTGAGCTGGACTGTGGAGTCAGAAGATTTAGCTTGTTGAATATTATACCATCTGTCAAACAGAAATCTCTCACAAAAATTTGGAATTTTAGTCTAGTAAGAGCTCTTCAGTAGTCAGTTGACCAATCACACTCTTTTGGGTGATTTAGGGACTATGCAGCACAGCCTGTCTGGATATCAGAAGGGCTTTACCTGTCTCACAGTTTGACTCTGCTTCTTGATTCTGTGGTGACAAAATTGTCATCATCAGAACTTTACTTCCTTGAGATGACCCCAAGAGTCGTACAGTAACTTCTTCTCTTCCTTTAACCATGTCTTGGCTGCTATTCAGTATTTCTGATTTCAATGAATTTAATAATGTTTTCACTAGTTCACAAATAACAGCAATATGCTCTGGATCCTTGTCCATTGAGGCTGGCGATGGCCAGTTTCAATGTATTGGATCCAGTAATTTACTAGATTCTGGTTATATCACTGAGGGATAGACTATTTCCTTCACCCTTTAAAGAAGCTGTACTTATCGTGACCCTCAAAAATTGACTCGGATATGAATGTTTTAATCAACTACTGTCCATTCTCTAACCTTCTTTTTTAGGAAAAGTTATTGAGCATATTATCTTTACCAGCTAGAGACCTATTTTACAGTTAGTGGGTTAATAGATACTTTCTAGTCAGGCTTCTGTACTCATATTGCTGAGAGTGCTGTAATGGCAGTAGTTATTGATCTCCTGATGACAAGAAAACAGTGGCACTATGAATGGCTGGACCTCCTACATATTTCAACAATGTTTTACCTATAGACCATGGAACCCTAATAGAATGCCTGCATTCTTATTATGATATCTCTTCTACAGTCAGTGATTTGTTTATGTTGTACCTGTCTGGCTGTACTTGTACAATCAGTTTAGAACTCAACACTTCATGTGTGTACCGCATCAACTATGGAATACACTAGGGTTCTATTCTTGGGCCCTTAATTGTCTGCAGCTAATAGGCTAAAAACATGCTCATTCTGCTTAGATACAAGCCTTACCCTAATGTGGCTTTAGAGATCATTTTTAGTTTTGATTGAAAAAAAGTCAAAGATTGTAACGTTTTCAAAAAATGTAGCAAATATGCATCCAGTCTGTGTGACATTGTGTTTTTATAGCTATTTGCATCTAAGAAAGGCCCTGCTGTTTCTGTTTTTTCCCAGAAGTACAAGACAGATACCCTGAACTTTGATTAAGTGATACTAATAATACTTGCAACAGAGAAGATCTGGATACTCTTGCCACCCCCATAGCTCCTTTTTTAGGCAAGGCTCAAAAGACAAATCCACCGCCATAGGTATCACAAGGGATAAGAAACTAAGAGTAATGCTACTCAACGCCAGATTTTATTGATGGCAGCCCAGAACTTTTGTGGGTTTGTATTGTGTTTTAATTGGATGTCAGTATAGTGGTTTATTTTTTCTGCCCTAATTAGCTTTTTGGCTTTGTTCCTTAATTCCAGGAATGCCTGTCTATTAGTTTGTGTTTTAGTGTGACGCCATAAGTCCCATGCTTTATTCCTTTGTTATAGAAGTAGTCAGATATCTGTGGTGAGCCAAAGGGCATAGTTAGATTTAGTTCTAACAGTCCTGATGGGGGCATGGTGATTTAGAGTGATAAAGAAATATTGTTGAAGTATTCTACGGCACTATCCAGGGGGAGAGTTGAGAATGGTCAACAGTTGCATTGATTTAGTGCAGATGTAAAGTCTTGGACTTTAACGTTCTTTGTATATTGAATTTGTTTGAAGATGGAGGACTTTATTGGGTTAACATGGTGTCTTATTACAAAGGTGGGGAAGTGATAACTAAGGGTGTCTGGGAGGGGACCGGAGATGTAGGATTGAGTTGGCCATTTAGTGATGGATCCAGTCTAGGATGGACTCCTTTTTAATTGTTTTATCTATCTGGGTTGTTGATTTGATTAATTGATGGAAACCATGTAGGTTGGTGTGGTAGGTGGTGTGGGGGGAGTCACAGGAGCTCCAGTTGATGTTAATGTCATCCATTATGATTCTTTCTTGGGGGATGTTTTGAGATGCCCAGTTTACGATGGATTCAGTCATGTTAATGTTGTTACCAGGGGGTATATAGCTACCAATTATATGTAAATGATTTTTTGAGTTGATTTTTAGCTTGGTGAATATTGTTTCTACATTACTGAAATTTGGTGGGTGGTTGTCTATCATATCGAGAGGTTATTTTTAAAGAGTAGTGCAATAACTCCACCTCTTCTGGATATCCTGTCATGCCTACAAACATTATATCCAGGGGGAGCAAATTCATTATCAATGATTTGTGGTTTTAGTCAAGTCTCTGTGAGAAGAACTAGGGCAAGAGAGTATAAGGCCAGTGTGGCATGTAGTTCAGATATTTTATTCAGTATGTTTCTTATGTTGATGTTAAGTATTAGGAAAGCTGATGGTTTGTGGGGAAATTGAGAATGTTATTTGCCTGGTTGCTGGGGGTGTTCCTCTTGTTTGTAGGGCTGGGATTTGGGTGGACATCACCACTGATTATGATTTGGGATGCTATTTGAATGATAGTTTTTTAAGTATTTAGCTATAAAATTGTGGTATTTTGTGGAAATATGAGTACTTTATTGGTAGGGGGTACTATGAATGAGGCATGGTCGAAATTTCAGAGGTTGTAAATTGATGGTGATATTAGTAGTAAAGCTGGTTTCTCCTGTGTGGGAATTGGGCAGGTGTGGGATTTTGTTGGGACTTGTGGCTAATTAAGTGATGGTAGGAGGTTAAGTGTGTTCTAATAATGAGGGCAGTAACTATTATACAGGATGGTGATAGCATTTTGTCTTGCAAAGAGGAGATGTAGATAGTGAGGTCCCTTCTAGTTTTGTTATAGTGGTGCATACAGGGGTGGATAGGGTTTGTTACTACTTTGTTTGTGGCTACTGTTTATTCTGTGGGGGAATGGGGATAGGGTAGAAGAGTGGAGTAAGCCTGAGCAGAGTGAGGGCAAATAGAGCAGGTAGAACCAACCCTGAACAGGCAACGAGAAAAAGTACCAGCATCCTGCAAAATACTAGTAAGCAGAAAAGAGGTAAGGTAGATGCCTAAGCTACTGAGGAAATATACATTTCAGAGTTTGCAAAATTGAGACACAAATATACAAAGGTATAGCTGTGTTATGTGGATGGTATGACTGCCATGTAGATAGCTTCTACAGTTGTAGGGAGGGAGTCAACTAATTTGGAGGGGGAACATGCCGTTGTGCTCCCTGGTAGTGTGTGTACCAATTTACAGTATCCTTGGTAGATTGAAGAGCTTAAGATCCCTACAGTGATAAAGTTAACTAAGGTAAGAATGGTTTCCATATAGGAAAACCTACACTAATATCTAAAGACTGTCCCAATCAGTTGCTCTGTCCAAAATAACTTTTTATCCCATTTGAGGCAAGTTCCAATGGTGTCTGCATGCACAGTGAGGAGAGAGCAGGAGACAGTGTCTGTGTAACAAGGGGACTACAAAAGATTAGAAAAGAAGATTAGACATGCATATCCATCGGTCTGATACAGGAATATATTGACTAATGTGGCAATTGTAGACTGTGTGCTATTAATTGTCTAGACAGATTACAGTTAATAAAACTGCACTGAATATTAGAAGAATTAGTGTTAGCATACTCTAGGAATGTTATATTTCTATCAGTTAACTGTAAGTGGGTACATTCAGCAGTATGTAAAATCAGTGACCATTTAGACAATGATATGAAAGGATTAAGTTTAAAACAGTATGTTATATGCAAAGACCCCTACGATGAGATGTACCCAGCTATACACACTCAGGAAGACCCTTTATATAGAATTTACATCTATATGAGTCACCACAATCAAAACGCAACACCACCATTTTAGAATTAGCACTAGTTATGACAACAGCAAAGAAAAAAAAAAACAACCCATCTTAGTATTTCCTAAAGCGATTCAGTGCAGGATAGAAATGCGACTGTTTATAACTGCCAGATGCTGCTGCAAAGTATGACAATCAACCCTTTTAATAGCAAACATTAATGAACACCACCATATTTATTTGTTTCTAAGTCGTCTTTATAATTGGGCTGTTCTTACAACAATAAACGAGAGGAATAAGATGAATCATACAATGGTTCGTTAGCGTGAGCACAGCTGCACGGTATGGTAACTACACAGTTAATAACAGTTTTACAGCATAAAACATATTACAGTTGTTCTCTGCAGCCTTCATTGGCTTTGTATTCATAAGAAAACAATCTAAAATATCCTAGTGTTTCCATATCTGTTCATTTGTGATGTTGGGCTCCTTTTTCCTGATACAGATTATTGTGCTCTATTGCCTTGTAAAGGTTTTGTGCTTAGCCTCAGGGTGGAGTTTGCTGTTATTTTCACAAGTTAACCTTGTTTTTTTAATACATTTTTCTGTCGTGCCCTTCACTTGTGAAACTTGCTACAGTGCTAGCTGTGAGAATGCCCATTGTTGGCCGGCTTTAGGCAGGCACTAAAAACTAACTTATCTGAAATGATTTTAGATGGTATGGGTTGATTGTATTTTAATATTTGTATGTTATTAGTTTTTTTTTTTATATCTCTTCATTTAACTTTTTGGTTGTTTTTGGTGTTTTGTATAAAAAAGTAAAGTTGAAGTTAAACGTGAACTTGAAGCAATATGAAGAATGAGATAAGCAATATTAAATAAGTAGGAGGATGTCTATCAAACCTGGTAAGTAGCAAAGACACACTTATTTTTCCAAATCACAGCCACCCCATCTTCAGCGTTCTAAAACTATCATTTAAGTATGTAATATGATTCTCATCTTTATAGCAAGCAAGTCTGTGGCCTAGTATAGAAATCTGGGGGGGTAAAAAAGGAAGAGAAGGAAAAGCTTAAGGTACTGATAGAGACACGATGGAAGGCTTACAATTGATATTTATCTACTTAGTGGGATAATACAAGAACATTCCAGGTAATGTGACACCCATAAACTCATTTCTTGCCTATTCTTGGACCTCTCAAAAGCTTTCGACACTGTCTCACACACTCTTCTACTGCACAAACTGCATAACCTCAACATCTCCTCTGATACTGTTACATGGTTCTCCAGCTACCTCACTGATAGATCTCAGTCAATGAGATGGCACTCTACAATCTCCCCTCATCTCCCTGTCAAAATGGGTGTACCTCAAGGGTCTATCCTAGGGCCTTTACTTTTTAATATCTTTACTAATCAGCTCTATACCTCCTGTCCTCAGTCATCTTTAGTGCAATACGCAGATGACTCTACAGTCATCACCACAGTCAACTCTCTCTCTAAGCTCTTCTCAGCTACTCAGGCATCTTTTAACTTAGTTGAAACTTGACTCTCCAAAAACCAGCTCATCCTTAACCCTAAATAAACAAAGCTGTCACTCTTCCTACCTAAAATTTCAGCAATATTAAAACCTTCTTCTCCATACAGTCCCTTAATAACACTCCCATTCAGGTAGAATCCAGTACTAAGCTCTTAGGCATAACCATCGACGATCAGCTTAAATTTGACTTGCATGTTAATAACTGTAATAACTGTATCAAAATGACTCATTCAAAACTAGGGCTCTTTTACCGTAACAAGACATTCCTTACCTCTGAAGCCAAGATTACTCTCTCTCTTACCTACATTCTACCCAGTCTAATGTACAGTTCTCAAATTCTCACAAATCTAAACTCTTAACCAAACTCGAATCTACCTACAACAAGGTAGCTAGACTTGCTGCCCAACAAACCTACAAATCCCATCACTGTGTCTCTGTAAAACACCTAAACTGGCTTGAATTACCCCACCAGCTTCTTCTCTCTCAGCTCCGGATCATCCATTCTATCCTATACATGCCTTCCTACTGCCCAGCACTATCCCCTCTCATCTCCCATTATTCTCCCTCCAGACCTCTCTGAAGCTCTAACCAAGACCTACTACAAATCTACAAACCCAAGTCTAAATTTGTACGCAACATGTATAGCTATCACCCCTCTGTTGCCTGGAATAGGCTCCCACTAGAAATCAGGACCCTTACACATCCTAAACAATTTAAGACAGCCACCAAAGAGCACTTTAAAAGTCACTGATCCTGCCACTGCACTCTCCCTCCTTAACATCCCCTACTTCTCATACCTTAATCTACTTTCTGCCCTTAACTCACTCTTCTCACTAGCTCTCTCTGATCTTCCTTGACTACTCTTTCTACTGTCTTCTAAAATCTATTAAGCAAATTGCCTCAGAGAAACATTCTATTGTAATTGTCTTGCCTTCATGCAACTACATTATGATAAAACTGGGTTTTTGTAACCACTTACCCCAAAAACTATACTCATCTTAATAACATATTTCTTTTTATATATCTTATAAATAGTTTTGCTATATTCCTGATTATTGACACTGTATAACATTGTATTGCTACTTAATGCCTTGTAATAATCCTGTAACATTGCTGTTTAATGCTAATTTATAATGAAAATTGTATAATATGTTGGAGCTTTTCTCCCCGGGCTTCCGCTGAAAAAGGGCTCTTCAGCTCAGTTGGACAATCCCGGTCAACAAATGCAAAATAAATAAATAAAAAATTTATGACATCTTTAGATCAGAGATACATTATAACCCTCAAGGACTATTATTGTCCATAAGAATAGATTTTAACCTATCAAATCAAGTAGCCAGTTATAACCTTTATCATAACACAGTATAAGATTAACCAAGTATCTTGGCTTGTATGACCATAAAACATTGGAATACATTTACGGGTATTCAAAACCTTAAGCACATCTGAAGACTAACATATAAAGGGAGGGTCACTGGAAAAATAAGAAAATGATACAGACTCCTAGTCTCACAATAAAAATAAGAGTAACTCATAACAAGGGGAAGAAAGACTGAAATGTTCATTTCTATGCTAATGCATAAGTTGAATAGATACAGACACCCGGTGTCTTTATGCTTAGTACAGAAAATTCAAAATATGTTATAAAATAATGAGGAAACTGAATAAAAATATATTATAGCACTAAATCTTAAAGTATCCTACAACAGTTAAAACAAAAAGGAATGGTGGGCATTGTCTATTCCATCATACATATGAGAGTTCTCCACTACATTGTCAAATTCCAAGATTAATTTTGTAATTTTATAGTAATTTCAATTTACAGTAAATACAACTGACATACTATAACGCTGTTTGTAGTTCCAACTGAAACATGAACCAGTGCAGAGAAATAAGGCACTGCCTGATTGCCTGTTGAGCAAGCCAATTAGTGCCATGGGGTGAGATCAAAAATAATGAGGCACAAAATCTCGAGAACAGCCTTTATCCATTAAATCAGTGAACTATCACCAGAAGGTTCTTTACAAATTTCAGAATTTCACTGTTAGTAGCTTTCCATGTAACACCATTCCAAATAAAAGACAAAACAGATAGGCAAGACATTTTACATGTAAAAACACAGTGAAAGAACATAAATACTTTGAGGCATCTTAGATCTATCCTGACATATTGTAGCTAAGTACTTCCTGACAAATGATCAGGTTATAGTCTTTTATTGTATGTGCATGTGTGTGTGTGTGTGTGTGTGTGTCTATACATATATATATATATATATATATATATATATATATATATATATATATATATATATGTGTGTGTGTCTGTTTTTTGCTACCAAAAACACCTCAGATCTTCCATCATCACTAAAGAATATGTACTGAAGGAGTACACCAAGGCTAAAAATACTTTGTCCATGAGACCTGATAATATACCAGCTTGTTTAATAACAATACTAAATAAGCTCAGCAGAACCATTCCATAAACTACTCATCCTGAGTTTTGCCACTGGCTTTGCCCCTGAGTTTAACACACAGCACTAGTAATGCCAGTCAACAAGAGTTGCCACAACATTCAATCCTGGAATTACATACCCACCAGCTTTATGTCTTATTTGCAAAGGCATGGAACATATTATAAGTTTTTTGTGTCTTTCAGCTTTTCCCGGTTAGGGGTCACCACAGCAGAACACTGGTCCGCTAATGATTGGCAGTAGATTTTTTTTTTTTTTTACGTACTGGCTTACCTGGCCTAACACACAACCTTCAGCGAAGGAACTCCCATTCACGCATTATAAGTAATCAGATAAATTATGATATTAAAAATCTTATCTGTGTAGACCCACAACAATTTGGCTTTGTCAAGGGTAGACCCTTTCTGATGAATCAGGTTAACTCCTTTGAATAGGTAGCATAGGAATTTGACAGTGGTCAAGCTGTCCACATGGCATACCTTGACCTGGTCAAAATGTTTGACACCATCCCCCATGCTAGCATAGTTAGTAAGCTTAACACATTACAAATAGATCCTTATTGTGAGATGGATAGCAAATTCTCTAAAAGAAGAACTCACATGGTGCGAGTAGCGGATGCCATATCAAAGAGTATGAAGGTGACCAGTAGGACATCTTTTGTTGGCATTTACTTTTCTGATCTGTAGAGCATGAAACAAGACCTTTTTCTAACCAAATCTACAGATGAGTGTAAAGTGGTTGTCATTTTCATGTCCTCCTTTTCATCAAGAGCTTACACTTTTAATACCCGGTGTACTAAACATGAGTTAAAAAGTGCAATATTGTCATATTTAGTCAGCCACCCCTTTCCCATCTTACAATATAAACAACACTTGAGCCAAAATGAGAATGTTGTTAAAGACCTCGGAACTTGGTTAATAATTCCCTCTTCTTTGATCATGAGTCATAAAGTCTTTCTTCTTCTTACCAATGCAATGTCATCCACATGTAAAGAGATCATTCTCCCTTATATTCAGCATTGATTAAGCCAGTTGTTAAACATAAAGCCTCCTTTGGACTGTAGCTCATTAGGTATTTCAAACACAGATGTTCGTATGCAAGAAAATTACTGGGCTAAGAACCCTAAATTAACAGGACAGACTGGAAGCATTGTTAGTACCTTCCATGGCATAATGGGGACCCATTGGTCCTGGATCTCTTGTATTGCAACAAATCAGATTGTCCCATAAATGCAAGAACCAGGAATCTAAATTTTCATCAGCAAATAAATTAAACATGGAGAGAGACATCGATTACACAATGCCTTCACAACCTGTGAAGTAGACTCATCCCGCAGATCAGGCAGTGTGACACGTTATCTTCCTTTAATGAGAAACGGAATGATTGAATGAATATTCACAAATTTCGGGCTTAACTGGCCCAGTTACAGCAAATTAGGAGATAAAGTCTAAGAATGGGTACTAGCAAGGCATAAAGACACAGTTATCCTCTCTTTCCTAAGATCCTATGCTAATACAAAGACATTTCTTTGTAATATCTTCCAGTATGAAACGTGCATATGTTTTCTTGGAGGGAAGCTGCTGTTAGCACTGTCTAGACTGTAAGTTTGTGCGATATTGGAGGCTTGTGGCTTTCATGGAACTCACTCTCTTCCCTGAGTGCAAAATCATTCTCGCCCTATGCTTTCTTCAAATAGATGCCCTCTTCAGCTTTTTTTGTAAGTCGGGTGACTTCTTTTTTATTGCCATTGTGGTCTAATGAGAGTAGGAGGTCCACTACCCAAGTTTCTTTCTAGCTACTTGAATTCCGTATAGGATAAGTGAACAAGAATGACAACTCAGATGTAATCTCCAGATAGTTGTAACAAGGTGGTAGTTTTAATGACTATTATGTGGGATTATGTGGGTGCTGAAAGATTGGCATCTTTCTGCACTTCAGTAGATCTCTGCTTCTGCAGTCCCTCTATGCTGATGATGACTTAAGTCCTGTGTTCATACAATACATGTCTGTCATTAAAGTATGCTGTTCAAAAACAAAGAGAGTGCACTTTTAAAGAGAAAACCTATATGTTCTTATAACTCTCATTAAAATAAGTTTTACACACAGATACTTATTTTTTCATATAAATTAAGAAAGGTACTTAGTAAACACTTTCTTGTGGAAAACAAAGCATGGCGTAAGGAGTGGTTATCTATCACAGGACTTACATCAAATATAATGTTAATATTTT
Source organism: Protopterus annectens (assembly GCF_019279795.1). NCBI lineage: Eukaryota > Metazoa > Chordata > Ceratodontiformes > Protopteridae > Protopterus > Protopterus annectens. The sequence goes on from NC_056732.1 coordinate 944,796,572, forward strand.
GCTGGCATCCCTTCATTTTATGTAAGACTAATTGTAGTACTTTTTGTTTATGTAGAACTCACTAATCATATCCAAACAAGTATTTTAAATTAAAAAAAAAACTGACAGTAAAGTGCTGCTTCTCTTAACGGAAAGTATGCTGGTCAGTGCAGACTATGTGTAGAACATAATCAGTGAAAGCAGTGGTATAACAGATTTGTTTCCTTATAAAACAGCTTCCTTGCGTTTGCATGCTATTCAGTTTCTTTCTCAATGTCAGGCATCAGAGAGACAGATTACATGCTGATGTTTGGAGAATCAAAATGTACACAGTCTGCATATTTACTATTAAGCTCATTTATTCTGATGTCAGGAGCCTGTTATAATCATTAAATGACCATTGCTCAATAAATGAAGCGTAATATTTTATGTCAATATGTTATATGGTGATATATATACCTCATTAAAATTATAGCTGCTGCAGAAAAGACAACTGTATAACTTATAATGTTCAGAATGGCCTGCCAAATAAAATGTCTTCTCTAGTGTTTAAAGGCATATTGTTTTCAGAAATAATTGTGTGCTGATGGTTCAAGGAGATGGACATGGAAGTAATTAGTCCAGATAACATGAAAAATGTAAGAAATGTATTTTGCTTTTAAAATGTTAGATTTTATTTTACATTACAGGTACATGAAATGGATTAAAGGGCACTGCCCAGTCATGACTAATTACAAATAAAACAGAAAAAACAACTTCATAACAAATCTGTTAACACCACTGCTTTCACTGACTATGTTCTACACTTTCCTGTGAACTCACGTATGTTTCTTGAACTCCACTATCCAAAAAGAAACTCAAATTATACCTTACAACTCACTGGCTATGCCCATGTACTAACCCAGACTAAGAATCCCCTTCCTGTTATCTTATGTTATGTGCACTAAATACTAATTTCTTTACTGCTACATTAAGTCCATCTTCTTCTTACACCTCTGTTAATCTGATCAGTTAAGCTATTTTGAGAGTGTATAAATTCCATCCTTCTTACAAACTATTATAGGATATGACGATGTTAACCAATTTGGACTTTATGAGTGTGTCACTGTCTTGTAAATAACTTTTTTTTCGTGATGTATATCCAGCTTGGACTTTAGGAATGTGTCCCTGCTTTCTAAATCATTTTTTCTTCTATTATTGTTTTGTCTTTTTAAAAAAAAAAATATAAATGTTATCTCTCATAATTTCTAAGATGCTATGTATACAACTGTATTGTCTGAAAAGTGTACTGTATCTGTAGTTGCAACTAACTGTTTGATGTGGAGCTTTTCTCCCCGGGCCTCTACTGAAAATGGACATATATCCAGTTAGACTAGCCCAGTCAACAAATGTAAAATGTTGTTGTTGTTATATCTTTCGGCTTTTCCCCGTTAGGGGTTGCCACAGTGGAACTCCGGTCCGCTAATGATTGGCAGTAGATTTTTACGTACCGAGTTGCCAGCCCTGATGCACAACATTCAACGAAGGTATGCCGATTCACGCATTTCTCCACACAGAAGACACTGTAGCTGAGAATCGAACAGGGCAACATCTTCCTGTGAGGCGACAATGCTACCGCAGCACCACCACCGCAGTTCAACAAATGTAAAATAAAATAAATAAATAAAATAACTCAGCAAATGTAATAACTAGGATTAGTTAATACAAATTTCATAATTGTCTAAGCAAGTAATAATGCCACTGTGTCAATAACGTCTGCCCAGGGGTGCTATGAGACCCGATGCCACAGGTGGAGGGTCTCCAAACCCATAGAAAGGCATTATTTACACAGCAGCAAACACCTTGGAGGGCATTATTGTGCTTTGAGAATATGTAAAATTGCTAGATTTTCCTTTTTTTTTTAACTACTATATTATTTTTTATATATGTTTTTCTGATGTAAAATAGTCCTTCCGCCTAATGTTTCAAACTTGCTGAAGCATATGTACATGGTGTTGGAGGAAGTATTTTCTATCCAAAATATAACATTTTCAAAATATATCCAGATATTTACATGATTATTTGATCCCTTACTCCTAAAATGGGTGGTTTGTTGCCAGTCATTGGGGATTGAAGTCGCTAAATAATGACATACATTTGAGTTTTAAACTTTATTTCCTTCAGAAAATGCATGTTAAAACAAATCCTGTTATTCTAGCAACTTTATAATTTTTTAAAAGCAATATTTAAACTCTGTTCCTATTTTTGAGTCTTTGCTCCCCCTTTATTTTAGGCTTTATCCAGAATTCTTGAGTTATGAGGTCAAGAGGAATGCAAACCTCTTCACTGCTATAGCTGCCACTGGTTGATCAATCTCACACACTCTCTGTCTCTCTCTCACAAACACACACACACACACACACACACACAAACACACACACACAGAAATACAGCAGTGCTACAGAAAATGCATACTAACACAAATCCTGTTATTCAATCAGCTTTGTAATTTTGTAAGAGCAATTATCAGTTCCTGTTTTTGCACCTTTGTTCTCCCCTTTAATTTAGGCTTTATGCAAATATATTGAGCTATGAGGTGGAGAGGTATGCAAAACTTTTTCTTACTGCAGCTGCCATTGCTTGATCACTCTCACTCTTCACATATATACAACCATACACACACATGCAGACAGAAACATAAACACACATACAAAAACACACTCATGCGCATAACTTTCTTTTTTATGTTTCTTTTACTTTTAAACTCACTAAACAACAAAAGAGCTTCTTAATGAGTATAAAATAATGGATTGATCGATCTCGCTGTCACTGTCATGCACGCATACACTCACACACATTGACATTAACACACAGACATACTTTTCTATATATTTTTTTAGTTTTCTTTTTTTTATTTTATACTCGCTAAACAGCAAAAGTGCTGCATATCGAATGTAAAATAATGGCTGCTGTTAGCTTTCTTTCAGTCTGAGCTCCATGAAGTGTTGGATTCATTTTTCAGTGGGCATTACCTGTACAGTAACACCCTACTGGAGAATGTTCAGTCTCCATTCAGTGTGCTGATGTACAGGTCGCCCACTCTCTAATATCAAATAAAACACTTAATTTATGTTCCCAAAGCCATCTTCAATCCTCAGACCTGTCTCTTTAGAGTCACACACCCCATGAGCAATGACTGACTTACATAACAGCACCTTTACTTCAGACCATCATTAAGATCTTTGGGAAGGAATTTCTAATGAGTTGAATTCTAACTGCATTTGGAAAAATATTCTCCATATTACTGGACCTTGAAAAAGAACCTTGTAATGAACATGGTAGGGAGCAAGAAGTAAAGCCAAGATGGTACCACAATGCTAATACCTCAGTGCACTAGCCATGAACCTACATCGTTTATACAAATTACCTGGAATTTATTTATTTATTTAACACTTGTTTACCAGGGAGGTCCGACTGGGAATGAGCCAATTTTTAGCTGAGGTCCTGGGAGAAACACTCCAGATGCATGTCTTTAAAATGTGGGAGAAAACCACAGCACCCTGACAAAACCCACATGAATGCAGGGAGGACATGCAGACTCCACACAGAAGGCACCCCATCCAAGAATCGAACCGGAGAGCCTCTTGCTGTGAGGTGACAATGTTAACCACTGCACCATCCATTTTATGTTTTTTGACATTTATTTATGTTCTTTATAGATATTCCGAAATGGTGCTCAGGAATCGGTACCTTTTGGAAATGATATTGTTGCTTCTTTGTCTAACAGGTTAACAGCTCAGAAACTCTGAAGCAAGTTGAGAGTAGGGACATTATTCTATATATTTTTTGAAATATAAACCATGAAAAACAAAGCTGGCTCTAACTATACTCACTTGAGGTTCAGTATGGATATTCCTGGCTCCTGTCATTCTGTCTTGTTGAATTTGCTTATGGATGCCAGGAGAATATCATAAGTGCTGAAAAGTAATTTGTACAAATCAGCAGTGCTATATAGCACAGAAACCTGAACAATAAAGGCAGAGCAGCTTTGAAAGTTTGAGGTTATGGAGATGATGTGCCTGAGAAAAGTAGTAGGATGCATGCAATGGGACAAATGAATAGATGGGTCTCACTTGCAGATCGGGTCAAGCTGAACATATTGTTTGTTCGGTCACATGTTTAGGAAAACAAACATTTTAATAATGCAGAATTTGGACAGACAGGAAGAAAGCAAGAGGAGACGTGGCTGTCTAAGCAACAGATGGATGAGGTGTGTGAGAGAAGAGGTAAGACAGCCACTCATGACTTTCAAACAAGGTATGAGTGTCTCTGAATCAAGATAGGTGGAAACACTAAAAGCAACACTCCAACCCCATGTAAAAGTAGAAGGAGGAGGTTAGTCGTGACTTATGGGTGCAGTGCAACAAAGATACTTTTTTGCCACAATTAACCTGGTGGATCATATGTTGCAACCCATGGCATGTTTGTTCAAGATTTTGTGTTAACGCATTGATGATTTCTGCTTGATTTGGGGATAGGACCCAGAGCACCATGTAATCTGTATACAGTATTTTTTTAACAAGAAAATGGCAGAAAGCCAAACATTTCAAGAACAGAGTATACTAGTACCTGAAGTTTATGATAAACCTTTATTATTTACTTTGATCAGCTAGCAATTACACTGAAGGATTTGTTTCTTAAAAAACTTATGAGCTAGTCTAATATTATGTGGCTTGAACCATGTAAAGCCAGTTCTTTTATGAACTTTTTTATGACTGACTGAGTCAAAACTTTAGAGACACCTGCAGAAATGATGCCAGTGAACTTATTCAACTTGGCTTTATTCATGGCTGCCAGTACGACGTTTATGAAGGACAACAAGGCTTGCACACGTTTTAAAGCCATGCTGCTCCTCAGTGATCTGAGAACTACAGAATACACAGTATTTAACAAGGGAAGTTAATGCTAGATGTCTGTTGGGGTTCATAAATATGAAATGAATACGTTTCAGCTATATGAAGATTAGAATATTTTGTAGGTTTAGCAAACAGGTGTGAAAAAATAATAGGTGCATTTTCTGTCTTCACCTTTAGAAATGTATAATGCCAGGCTATCATAGCCAAAATCTGTTTGCAGTCTTTGAAGATATGAATAAGGCTGTTGATGATTTACCTTCTTCTGAAATAAAGTCATCTCCTCTTAATATTTAAATTTAAATGTGCATATGATACAAATGATGGAATTTGACAAGCAGTTGCCCTGACACAGATTCTGTGTTATCTACAGATATGCTTGATTGAGATTGCAAAATCTCCCGGAGGATGAAATTGTGCATATCTTTAATGCTCCTTAAGGCAAAGACATTTACTTGGATAATCCTCAGCTAAGGTTTTAATGCACCTTGATGAAAGAGGAAAATGTATTCAAAGGGATAAACAGATTTTTCAGTCTCCCATAGCAAAATACAACAGGAAGTACTCCTTAGGTTCAGAGCCTTATTAAAAAACAAAAAAAGAAGCCCCAGCAAAAAAAAAATGGTAAACAATAGTGTAACAAAGATGTCACTGGAATAGAAAGAAAAACGGGAGTGAAGCCCAGTCTTACAACCATACCTAAAAAATGCATGACTGTCTACTTACCCAAACCCCTGCCTCCCCCTGCCCCCCCCATACAATCTAACAAGCTTTTTTTTCTCTTTCCTTCCGTGTCTAGAATCAGATCACATCAGACTCCTGAATACTGTTAATAGTTCGGAATGTATTCTGTGGCACTGGTAATCTTTCTCTCCAAACCTAGGAGCTCCTCCACACTAGATTTTCTGTAATGCATAAATTATGGGTTTCCCAGGTTTCTTAACAAATAATTTATTAACATCATTTTTTTTCCAATAAAACCCAAGCATTCACCCCTTTCCAACATTTCAGGTAATTGAGCATTATATTCATCCAAAGGATTCGTAGGTGAACGATATTCACCTATGCCACCTAACAGGTCATAAAATATTTCACATTACCTATCCTTCTTTAAAATGACCCAGTTGCTACCTTTATTAGCACATTTAAAAACACATTCATTTCTAACTTGTTTCAAAAATTGCAGTGCTAGCATTCTTTCTTCATTGAATTATATTTTTTCTCAGAACGTGAGAAATTTTCAAATTCATGTGCAATTTCCCTGTACAACAATTTTTCAAGCAACATGATAGAAGGTACATTTAAAGGGGGAGTAAATTTACTCTCCACAGAAAGCACTGGTAATTCTAGTTTGCCATATCCAGTGTTGTATCCTCCTCCAGCATGAACATCATCCTCAAATAAATAAAATCAGAATCCATTTCATACAAAGAGAGATTCATTAGTTCTTTTTCTTCATTGTTCAAAACAGTTGCAGCATCAGAACTTTCACGCATTCTTCTGTCAAAGTAAACATGCAACAACAATTTCCTGCAAAACTTTTTCAACTCAAAAAACAAATCAGCAAAAGAGGGAATATGAGTAGGTATAAACTTACTACCCTTAAATAATACTGCCCTCATTTCACTGGTAAGATTTAAATATGACAAAGTAACCATACATAATTCACTTTAATTATACTCACAGCCATTAATATCCACAGACAATAAATTAACACTACTGCAGTCATTCAAAGCGATTTCTTCCCTTTCTATCTTTTCCCCTATTGTTCTGCTGAAACGGACGACCATTGTTAGATTCAATTATTTATTTAGCACCATCCACTTCTGCAGCTGGTAAATCTTCAAACAAAACAGATTTTTTTAGTGTTCTGCTCCCCAGAGATGTTGATGATGAATTGCAATGCTTCTGACTGCTGCTTCTGAACCTTGACCTGCCACATGATGAAGTACGTTGCCAGGAAAACAAGACTCCTTCCTCAAAGTCTCTAATATCACACAACAGCTTTTTTCTCTTACACTGAATAATTTCAGCTTCAGTCTTACTTATCCTCTCATTAATGTGTCCCATTTGTACCCAATAGCTGGACTCAGTCACAACCTGGTCCTGCAACTGAACAATCTCCTTTTTAAGTTTTTCATGGGCTCTCAGGTTCAGGATAACCAAAACACAAAGCCAGCCTATAGTACACTAGAGTGAAACCTGTTTCCACTCCTCAAACAGGTCAGCTTCATCTTCAGTAAATTCAGTAGCTGGCAAGCGATTTACCCATAAGCCCCCCTAGGTGTTATATTTAAACTCACATACTTCTCCAGTAAATGGGGGTCAAAAAACAGAGCAACTTCTTTCACCATTAGTCTCTCCAGCTGCACAAATCATCAGGATCCTGATTATCAATCACACACCAGTGTAAATCTCTTTTCACATTCACTTAGAATATCCATAAAGTTTAAGCTACTGGGCAAATCAAACAACTCAGAAGTACCAGCTGTTTGCAACATAACTGGTACTGAAACCAGAAATAAAAATAACCAAAAACACAAACTCCAATGTCCACTTCACAGAATAATGAAACACACAGGATCAGCACCAGCACATCCAGTTTTATTATGGTTACAGTGAGCTGGTACCTCGGCAATTCACCTTGGGTGTTCACAAAATGTCTAGCTCCAGTGATTACTTTTTTAGGCTGCAGGGAATCTAAATGATTCCTAACTTGGTTGACTGTCTTATTTTTGTATACTCTTTTGAAATTGTCAATGATTGCTTCTGTTTGTCATGAATATGTTTCAAAACCTAGGTTTTCATCTCATTCTAGAGATATCCTATTTTGTCTATCACAGACTGACTTTCTAGGACACTTTATGGATACATTCCTAATGATGGCTTATCTTCAACCAGAAAAAGTTGCATTCCACCACTGCCAGCTCCTAACCTTGTCCCACCAAACTATGACAACTTCAAAAATTGTCCCAGGAATGTAGATTGCATGTCTTTCACCATTATGATGGTTCCAATAGCATTATTCATTACAAAGTTTCTTTCTCTGCTACTACTTTAAAGGATGTGTTATGTATTTGTGAGACAGATTTGCTGTTTAAGCAAGTGTACCAGCAAGCAGTCATAGTTAAGAATTTCATTGCATTTTTTACAAAGTTTCTTTTCCTGCTATGACTTTAAAGTAGTATCAAAGTAGATAAAATTCAATTTTGCCACAGTCTGAACAAGTTTTTTTTTTTAGACAAACATTACAACGGATGATAAAAAATTGATCATAATAAACAATAAAAACATTATATAATAAATCTGAAAGGTAGGAAAGAGGGAAAAAAGGTTAGATCTAACAGTAATCAGATTAAAGAGTTGGTAGTTGGAAAGTTAGTAGGGGAAATAGTCTGAGCCTTTTGAAACTGCTCTTACACCGGCTAGTAAAGATGGTAAAACTTTATTCAAGGTGGCTTAGAGGTATGTATGCATGCATGGGCAAGTATAATGGTTAAGGTAGTGGTTTCTAAGTGCAGATTTAAAAGGTTTTATAGTGTCCAAAAAGAGTGGTTGAGGAAGGCAGTGCATTCCATAGTTTGGCTATAGAGTATGAATATAGGCGTTGTCCAGCTCATTTGTTGGGTTTTATTATGTTTATTAGCTGCTTATTACTAGAGCAAAGATTTCTGGGAGGATTGTAAGGTTCTATCGAATTCTGGAGAGAAGGGCACTGATCAGGATTATAGATAAGTTTGTGGGCAAGAGTTAGTTGTGTTTATGTAAGGTAACTGGTGAATTCAAACCAGTTCAGTTATTTTTATGGCAAGGCAGTGATGTACTGTTTTATAGTAGCAAGATCATAATTTCTTCAGGGATGAAGAGTGAAGGTTGGTGAAAATGGGGCATCCTTAGAGGAGGGAAGGAAGTAGCAGAGTGTTTGCCAATTTTATCCTGGTGGGCTTGTCCATGTAAAGTTTATGTGTATACAGTTTGCCAAGTTTAAAGTGTGTTTTCTTAATTGTATTAAGAATATGGTTGTCAAAGGAGAGTTTGTCATCAATTTCTCTGCCTGGTAATTTTGCTGTTTTTACTATATCAATTTCAGTATTGTTTAGTGAAAATATTTTAAAGTCTTGATTTGTTGTTTTTTCTTGGAAAAGTAAGAGTTTAGATTTTTGGGGGGATTAAGGAGAAGTTGTGCATTGTTTAACCAAGATCCAATTGATGTAAAGGAGTTTTGTTCTACATTCATTAATTTAATTGAATTTCATGACCCAGTGACAGTTACATTAGATACTGGCATGTCTGTAGTGGTGGTCTGTTTAGATTTGTCTAAGGCTTTTGAGAGTGTCCCTCATTCTGCCGTAACTGATGCCATGCTCAAACACAAAGTTCATACACACATTGTTCACTGACAGGCTAAGTAGTAGATTGCAGAAACAGGAAATTTCACATCTACTGTAGCTGCCTTGAAGTGAACAAAAGGGTCCCCCAGGGATCAGTTCTAGGACCAGTATTGTTTAAGGTAAAACAAGTTAATACAACAACAACAATAAATCCAGATAAACTATAGGTACTCCAACTGATAATAAAACAAAATTATCTGGAACTACAGCCAAACAGTATAACTTAAAAATCAAAATTTAATAAAAATATCACAAATTTAACACTTTCACATAAAAGCTTCAGTGTCTATATCACATAATCGAAAGCTGATAACTCCAAAGCTCAAAACCACAAACTTCAAACCTCGAAAGCTGACAAAATGGAATCCACTAAAAAAAACCCCTAATTACCCAAAACAAAAAACAAAACACTCTATGCAGGGGGGCAAGCCCTCTGCACCCACCCACACCCCCCCTACTTAAATATACTAACTCTGAGATTGCACTACAGTGCAGTAAAGGGAAATCTTCCCTTCCTGCACTCTATGGTGATCTCCGTTCTACAGTTCATTTTTGAACTTCGAGGTTTGAAGTTCGGAGTTTTGTGCTTCGGAGTTATCAACTTTCAAGCTTATGATATAAACCCAAGCTTCATCAGGCAAATGACTACATAGGACAAAACTTTTTTTTATACCTAAAACAAGTTTGCCTGACCAAGACCACATGATAAAAAAAGTACACATGACTAAGACCATATGATAAAGAATCATATGATTAAAATTCAAGCCAAGTAAATTTAAAGGAACACTCACTTAACTTGGTTTCATAGTTCCTTCAATATAGGTTTAATGCTAAACATTTGCTTCATTCATAGGTACTGTTGTGCCCTAAACCTGATTATCCAGTTATTTTCTTCTTTCTCTGTCATATTTTTAACATCACTGCCTCTTATGTGTTCATATACCACTTGTAATATAACAAATTAAAAAAAATGTGCATCACTTGTTTCCTTAATATGTTTATATAAAGCATTAGTTTCAGTACACCTTTTTAGAATTGATAAATGATTCCTTGTATGCTCCTTGAGTTTCCAGTTAGTTTACCTATATAAAAAGTATCACATATCTGACATTTTGCCATATAAACTAGATTTTTAGTATCACATGTATCATAGCACCTTAATATAAAATTATTTTTGTTCACTGGATGTGTAAAAACTTGTTAACATATATATATATATATATATATATATATATATATATATATATACACACACACACACACACACACACACACACACACACACACACACACACACACACACACACACACACTCACACATGGCTCTACTAAATACCTAAAAGCTGAAAATGCCAAAGACGACATGGACAGGATGAAAATAACCAATATTAAAATACCAAGCCACGTAAGCATTCCCAGAGCAAGTAAGCACTTGCCCAGTGTGGGGAATTATGCCCATTTCCCCACTGTAGTGCGATCCCAGAGTTGGTATTGCAGGGGGCATAGCTAGTGTGGTATGTCATACTGTTGTGCTAGGCAAATTTTTACTTGCCCTGGCAATAGTTACATGGTTCAGCATTTTAACATTTGTTATTTTCATCTCTTCCATGTTGTTTTCAGCTTTCAGTTATTTGAAGTAGCCCCATATATTTACAGTACATACATTTATTGCAAGCGTAAGTTCCTTGCTTATTGCATTTTAAACAATTTAATGTACATTTTGTTCTTTATAAGATAACATATTTTTTAAGTTATTAGACTTCTTAAATCCAAAACTAAGATGGCCATTTACTGTTCCTTTTAATAAGGGAAGTTTTTGTACTATCAGACAGTACTTTTTTATAATACTTGAGATGTAGTTCTATTATAAGTTAGTATACATCTACAGTCATGTGTAGAGTCAGTATTATTTCTATGTTGTTGTTGGACATAATCTAAAAAAATAGTTCTAATTTCTTGTGATTTCTTTTACATAATTTCTTTACAACCTTGGCTATTCGATGTTCATCTCATCCTCTAGCTTAAAATTCTCTAGCCATATTATTCATTTGTGTAAGCAGTTCATTGTCTGCTGTGTTCAATCTAGCTACTCATATCATCTGATGTTTCATATTATTAAAGATATGCAGTGTGGGTGCATACTAGTACAGTGTTAATACATAATGTTCTTTATTAACCTAATGTCTAAGAAGTCTATTTGACAGAAGTGCACTATTTTCTTAAATCTCAGAAAACTAGTAGTTATGTGCTTGTACTCAATACACTCATCCAATAAAACCACTGAGCCTTCCCTTAACAAAAACAAATCATCCATGAATCTGTTGTAAAATAATATATTTTGTTAATACTGGTTATTTTGTTCAGATAGAATGTACTTATTTTCCCATGCATTCATAGCAATGTTCACATAGGTGTTGGCCACAGTTGTCCCCATGGCCACACTTTTCATTTGTTTGTAGTATTTGTCATCAAAGAGAAAGATATTATTTGTTAGTACTATATTCAGTAATGCACATATATTTATATCTGCAGCAGGAAATTATGTTTCCTTTGAAATATATTCTCTAATGTATTCTATTCCTTTATCATCAGGTATTAAAGTAAATAAAGTATCCCCATCTAAAGTTACAAAATAAGAGTTTATAACACTTTAATTACTCGTCCGAGTGTATAATTGTTGTAAGAAATCTACCATATATTTTATAATTGTTCTCGATGTCCGTAAAACAGCTTTCAGCGTATTTTCTAAAAAGTTAGAGTTAGGTTGAGTGACCTATCCTCTTGCTGACACTGTTGGTCCTAGCAGAGGGTTAGTTAGCAGCTTCAGTATGGTAGGAATGCCATATATTATTGAAATTTTTGGTATCAGTACATACAGGTATTCCAATAAATCCAAAGATATTTAAACCATTAATATGCATATGATAGACAGCAGAATTAACCTCTGTCATTATTGTCATAATATCCTTTCTTAAAATTTGCATATAGTCATCTGTTGCCAACATATTAAACATTACCGTATTATAATATTTTGCATGAAAAACAAACATTATCCCCTCTCTTATCTGCATTTTTAACTATAATATCATTGTTGTTAATCAAAGATTGTATGGCTTCATTCTGTTCTCTGGTCAAGGTATAAAATGCTTTTATCTTGTTACTCTTAAAAAGATCATAAATCTCATTCTCAACAGCCATTTCAAAATCTGAAATTGCAGGGATATTCACAGGTATATAAGTACTAGTTCATTTATTGGCCATATTTTGACCAGTCTCATTCATCCCATGGAGCAATTTTAAGTTCAGTTTTCTTGTAAAAAGTCTATATTCTAAAATAATTTGTGAAATGTCATGAGAGTCTGCTGAACAAAGGTTAAATGCTTATTTAAAACTGTATACTCGCATTCAGTTATTTTATATTGAGATAAATTAAAAACTATACCATTCACTATTATTTCCTAGTTTGACTCCCCGTCAGTGGATGAAGCTCAGATTGTCTCATTTTCTTCCTCCCTTGACTGCTGTAAATCCATTCATGTTGTAAGGGCATCAAATATAGACTTTTTTGTAGCACCAGAAAATAAAAAGGGACCAAGGCTGTAACAGAATCCAAATCAATAATCACTTGTTCCGAATGCAGAAGTAGTTATTCTGTACATTGATCGGGTTCCTTTGCTGCCACACACTGGTTCTGAGTTATTTCTGCTTCCTTCATATTGCGGGTATTATGACTGGACCAAGCAAAACATTTCCCATTTCAAGTCTCTAAACCAAAACAAACAAAAATGAAGCTAGCCCACTCAAGTCAGTCTACAGCACACTAATTTATTCAGAAAAATCAAATTCAACCCATAACTGCTTTCATTTCATATTAGGTAGAACCTCTTCAGATAAATATTTCATGCTTAAACACTTATTAAATACTTATTAAATTCAAGGCACATGACAAAATTAATTATGCCTTAAAGTTGCATCAAAATAGAAGACCAAAAATGTATATATACAAAACCAATACACTCATTATATAAATATTTTTTTATATTAAATATTCATAAAAAATCCTTACATACTTTAAATTTGTTTAAGAACAAAAAGTCACTAAAGGCTTCATCTTTCCAGTACTTTTAAATTTAGAACTGGAGCAATGGAAACTTGCTCATTCAGTCTTGGCCAACTATATGAACCCCAGTGCAATTGTCAAAATAGTTCCCTTTTCTCTAAATGCAACTGCCATGGTCCACCCCTTAAGCACTTCTCAACCTGTTCTACCACTATAAATTTAAAATGATGTCTAGGGAACTCCATCATATGCTCAAAAAGGGCATTAGTGTTTCTTTCCCTCTTGATAACATATAAATGCTCATAGATACACTCACACAGCTTTCTTTCTGTTTTCCCAGTATAAAAACAGATGCATTCCTGGCGTAAAGCTGCATACACAAAGCTAGCACTGTTACAATCAAATTATTTCTTTATGTAAAAGACCCCAAATATTAAACTGATGACCTACTGGAATATACTTACAGTATTTACACCTACCACATTTTTTCATTGAGGGATTATGACTCAATGTTTTAAAACCTCCCTTAAAAATGCTTTAACATTTTTTGTCCTGTTTTAATGACTGAGGTTTGTCATCAAGCTCCATACAAATCTTAATGTCTTCCCATAATATCTCCCAATTCTTCTTAATGGTATTTTTAACAATTCCACTTTGTAAGGTAAAAGTGGAAAAAAAGAATTCTACTAACAAATGCTTTCTACTTGTTTAGTCCCAGTTTCTCTAGCCACATTAGCACTATGGCCCCCAACACTCAACAGTGATAAAAAGTACCCATTCTCTCTTTTATACTTAACTTCCAAGACTATTTCATCAGTCAAAGAAGTCGGGTAGCCCCTTTTGAAAAACATGCCTTTTAAAGTAAAACATTTTTACTCATACTGATCATCTCAAGTTGTCATGTGTGCTGCTGTAACCAGCTGGCCTTTGACTATCACCCACTTTTGATGGAAGGGCTGAAAGTTGGAAAAATGAAGAAAGCTATTTTGTAAATATGGGATGAATAGTGCTTCTTTATAATGTTGTTGCATAAAAACACATCAAACTAGGAAATATTTTGGTCATCAATCTGATGTGTAACAGCAAACATTTGGTGCTGCCATTAATGTATTTAATAAAAATAGGAATAAACTCCTTATTCCCTTGCCACATAATAAAAATATCATCCAAATAACAGAGATATAGTCTAAAATGCTTTGCAAAATCTGAGTAATGAAGCTATAAATATTCCCATTGTAAAATAACAGTGTTGGTGAAGAGGGAGCAACAGGGAGAACTCACTGCTACCCCTTCCTTTTGGAGAAAGATTTGCCCTTCAAATAAAATAAAATTGTTCCTTAGAACTGCAGAGCATATATAAAGTGTACACACCCCTGTTAAAATGCCATGTTTTTGTGATATAAAAAAATGAGACCGCAATAAATCATTTCAAAACTTTTCCCACCTTTAATGTGACCTGTAACCCATACAATTCAATTGAAAAACAAACCAATCTGTTAGGGGAGAAAAAATATAAAAAATAAAAAATGTACAATAAGCTGGATGCATAAGTATATACACCCTTAAACTAATACTTTGTTGAAGCACCTTTTGATTTAATTACAACATTCAGTCTTCTTGGGTACACTCCTGCCATCATTTAAAGAGACTCTGATTAACCACAAATAATGTCCAGCTGTCCTAGTAGGATTTTCCTGACATTTACTCAGTTGCCTGCTACAGCAAAAGCCATGGAGCTTACAAAGCATCAAAGGTATCTCATTGTTGAAAGGTATCAGTCAGGAGAAGGCTACAAAAACATTTCCACAGCATTGGATATACCATGGAACACAATGAAGAAAGTCATCAAAAAGTGGAGAAAATATGGGACAACAGTGACGTTGTAAAGAACTGGACATCCCTCCAAAACTGATGAAAAAACAAGACAAAAACTGGTCAGGGAGGCTGCCAAGAGACCTATAGCAACACTGAAGGAGCTTCAGGAATTTCTGGCAAGTAGTGGTTGTGTGCTACATGTGACAACAATCTCCCGTATTCTCCATATGTCTGGACTGTGTGGTAGAGTAGCAAGATGGAAATATTTTCATATACAGAAAAACATCCAGGCCCAGCTAAAATTTACAAAACAATACATCATCTCCCAAAAGCATGTGGGAAAATGTGTTATGGTCTGATGAGACCAAGGCTGAATTTTTTGTGCACAATTCCAAAAGGTAGTTTTGGCATAAAAACAACACTTTGCATCACCAAAAGAACACCATCCCCACAGTGAAGCATGGTGGTGACAGTATAATGCTTTGGGATTGTTTTTTTTCAGGTGGAACTGGAGCTTTAGTCAAGGTGGAGGGAATTATAACCACTTCCAAATATCATTCACTTTTGGCACAAAACCTTCAGGCATTTGCTAGAAAGCTGAAGATGAAGAGGAATTTCACATTTCAACATGCAATGAACCAAGCATCCAAATTAACAAAAGAATGGCTTCACCAGAAGAAAATTAAAGTTTTGGAATGGCCCAGCCAGAGCCCAGACCTAAATCCAATATAAAATCTGTGGGGTGACCTGAAGTGGGCTGTGCACAAGAGATGCCCTCACAGTCTGACAGATTTGGATCACTTTTGCAAGGAAGAGTGGGCAAATATTGCCAAGTCAGGATGAGCCATGCTGATAGACTCCTACCCAAGAAAACTGAATGCTGCAATTAAATCAAAAGGATCTTCAACAAAGTATTAGTTTAAAGGTGTGCACACTTATGCAACCAGCGTATTGTACTTTTTAAATTTTTTATATTTTTCCCCTAACCAATTTGTTTGTTTTTCAATTGAATTGTACAGGTTATAGGTCACATTAAATGTGGGAAAAGTTTTGAAATTATTTATTGTGGTCTCATTTTTTTATATCACGAAAGCCTGACATTTTAACAGGGGTGTGTACACTTTTTATATTCACTGAAACTCTAGTTGCTCTCCATGCAAATTAATCCACTCATGTTCAATTCCCCTTATCAGAAGATATTCAGTAAACCATAACACACCCTGTTCATGAGGGATAGAAGTATATAGGTCCTTTGCATCAATGTTAATTAGTGTGTCATCTACATTAAATTCTAGTTCATTAATTTTCTCTAAAAGTTGCCATGAATCCATTCAAAGCTGGTTTTCATATACCAACAAGTGTTTTAAATTAATATCAAGGAATCTGGCATATGAACTAGTCATCAACTGTCTACCATAGATTAGCAGCCGCATGGGGGGATTTTGAATATCTTTATGAAGTTTGAGAATTCCGAACATAGTTGGAAGAACAGGGAATGGCATATTCAAAAAACTGTATTCATCCATTAAGATTCACCCATCAATAAACAAGTCTTTAAGTTGTGTCCTTATCTTATGGTACACAATATTTAACTTGTTCCGGCTTACCTGTTCATAAGCTTCACCAGTTAACATCTCCTTCATTTTTAAAGCATACTCAAAATTCTCCATAATAACCCACCCCTTTGTCTGGCTTTATAATTCTAATCTTTTGCATTTACAAGAATTCAATAATTTCTAATTCATCTCATGAAATATTAAATTTCTTAGGTTCCCCTAAAAAGTTCTACAAATCTGTTTCAAGAATCCTGTCAAAAATGGTCACAGCTAGGTGAAGGGGAGGGTTAAAAGTACTAGCAACTCATAATACATTGCTATCAGTAATATTTCTGTCAAACATAATAGTAAAATTCAATTTATGTAAAAACTGTTTAAAATTAACCAAACGGTCAGGCATACTAGCCTTTCTAGCAGGAACAAACATCAGACCCTTAGAGAACAGGTTGGCAAAAGAAACATCTAAGTCAATTTCGTTGTAATTATTCACCTTAAAATCACCCTCAGTATTTAAAAACAATCTACATTTTCTAATATTTTCTTCAATTAATGTTCGTAGTGCAAGCAGTTTGAAGTAAAGTCCCAGTTTGTTCATTTAAAGGTTGTGTCCTCACTTTTTAAATGTGATACAGTTTCAGTACTTTCAAATACTACATTGCATGGCAACAAATAGTTCTGCTGATTATCAGTGAATTCAGTTAGATGTTCGTACAATGAATAAGAAGCCTGAAAGGCTGCTGTTTACTTTAAAAGGCATGTTTTTGAAAATGGGCTACCCAGGTTATTTGATTGATGAAATAATCTTGGAAGTTAAAAATAAAAGAGAGAATGGGTACATTTTACAACTGTTAAGAGTTGTGGGCCATAGTGCTAATGCAGCTATAGAAACTAGGACTAACCAAGCGGAAAGTATGTGTTTTGAAAATTCTTTTATTTTCACTTTTACCTTACAAAGTTGAATTGTTAGAAAATACCATTGAGAAGAATTGGGAGATATTATGGAAAATATATTAACATATGTAGGAAGTTTGGTGATGAACCTTGGTTTGTCTTTAAAAGAGGAAAAAATGTTAAAAGCATTTCTGATGGAGGTTTTAGGACATTGAGTCATAATCCTCCAATGAAAAAATGTGGTAGATGCAAATACTCTAAGTATAGTCTAGTAGGTCATCAGTTTAATATTTGTAGTCTTATCTTTTACATAAAGAAATAATTTGATTATAACAGTGCTGGCTTGGGGTATGCAGCTTTATGCCAGGAATGCATCTGTTTTTATACTGGGAAAACCGAACTAAAGTTACATTAGTGTGTCAGTGAGCATTTATATGTTATCAAGAGGGAAAGAAACACTAATGCCCTCTTTGAGCATATTATGGAGTTCCCTAGACATCATTTCAAATTTATAGTGGTAGAACAGGTTGAGCAGTGCTTAAGGGGTGGACCATGGCAGTTGCATTTAGAGAGAAGGGAACTATTTTGACAGTTGCACTGGAGTTCATATAGGTGGCCAGGACTGAATGAGCATGTTTCCATTGCTCCAGTTCTAAAATTAAAAGCATTAGAAAGATGATGGCTTTAGTGAATTTTTGTTCTTATACAATTTTAAAGTATGTAATGATTTTTATGAATATTTAATATAAAAATGTATTTATATAATGAGTGTATTGGTTTTGCATATATACATTTTTGATCTTTTATGTTGATGTAACTTTAAGGCTTAATTAATTTTGGCACGTGCCTTGAATTTAATGAGTACTTAATAAATGTTTAAGCATGTAATTTGTATCTGAAGAGGTTCCACGTAGTACGTACAGAACAAAAGCACTTATGGTTTGAATTTGATTTTTTGGACTAAATTGATGTGCTGTAGACTGACTTGAGTGTCTAGCTTCATTTTTCCTGGTTTGTCAGTGTGGTTATTATGTCTATGTCTGTTATAATCATCTAAACTGCAGACATTTTTGATTTACTTTTGAAGACTGTAAAATTATTGTTCTTAAAATGTTTTGTAGTAATTTGGAGCTTTTCTTCCTGGGCCTCGGTTGAAAATGGGCTTCTACCCAATCAGACTTTCCCAGTAATCAAATGTCAATAAATGTAGTAATTTTAAGTATATGAATAATGCCTTAAATGCAAAACTAAAGCATTAAAAGTTATTGGCTTAATTTTTTAAGAACTTTAAAACAAGAAATAATAACTGTCTTTTAAGGTTGCTTATTACATATGTTTATCCCATCATTGAGTGCAACATGTTGTTTTGTTCCCACAGGAAAGATGATCTCCTGGTATTAGATGGTATTCAACAGAAATTTACAAGATGTATCATTACTTGTAGTGATAAAGCATAGCCATCTAGACTGGAAAGTCTAGATCTCTTTTCACCTACAGATATCTGAGATATAAACTTTGTTTAGCCAACAAGGGGCTCGAAAGTGAAGAATATAAAACTCTACTAAATATTAAATAGTTGAATATAATGAACAACTGAACAATTGAATTTAACTACACATAAGGGAAAAAATACAATGCTTGCTATTGCTAAACAAATAAGCACTTTTATGAACATGAATATTAGAAACGCTCAAGAGTTAAAACTGGCAAATTCCTTAAATTATTCTCATTATCAGATTTGGCACTCAAACAAATATAGATAAAGTCTTTGCATCTAATGATCTATATTAAAAAGTAGAAGAAGTATTAATAACATCCTGTCCTTTGTCTGAATGACATTATTTTTAAATGTAATCTAAAACCCAATGAATTAGTATATTGGCAAAGAATACAAGCATATATAATTAAAATTAAAGGGTTCAGATAATGGTGTTTAAATTAATTCATTTTTTTATGGATAATAATAACAATGGTGAAGTCTCTGATGTTATTTGGTGAGACATG
This sequence comes from Protopterus annectens, assembly GCF_019279795.1. Lineage (NCBI taxonomy): Eukaryota > Metazoa > Chordata > Ceratodontiformes > Protopteridae > Protopterus > Protopterus annectens. The sequence goes on from NC_056732.1 coordinate 944,816,160, forward strand.
TTAAAGGCCTGTATTTATGGTAGAATAAAGAGTTGGCATTTAATAAAAAGTGGAATGACACAATGACATAATGAATTGAAGTTACTTCAAACAAGAAATGATAACTTAAAATTAAAGTCAAAACCATCTGATAGAAATACAACTACAGAACTAAAATCACTGAATCAAAAATACATAGAAATACTAAATCATAAAGTTGCAATAAACTTGGAGAAACTCAAGTTACAAATCTATACTGTAAATCCTAAACATCTTCATAGAGTAGCAAAAAGATCAAAGACATTAAATAACAAATCATATTAAAGAAATTACATATCAAGTAAAAGACATTTTAGAAACCTTTAGGAAACATTATGAAGAAATCAATAACAGAGACCTAACTCTAGATAATAGTGACATAACTGATAGCTTCTTAAAGGAAAATATAAAAGAAAAAGTATTGAAAGAACAAAATGATAAGTAACATAAATCCATTACTCTTAAAGAACTAAAGGAGAAAATAAAAAAAGTTTGAAAAATAATAAAGCTCTTGGATTAGATGGTTTAATTTCAGAATTATACAAAATAATCTCAGATAATATCTTAAAAGTTTTAATAAATGCATTTGATGAAATTAGAATTTCATTAAATATTCTACCTTCATGGAAATATTCATTGAGTTCCCCTATTTTAAAACAAGAAAAAGACCCCAAGATATGTACTTCATCTCATCCTATTACATTATTCAGTGCTGCTTATAAAGTTGTTATTGGCTATATTGACTAAAAGATTAGAAAATATAATACCAAGCTTGATTCATGAGGATAAAATTGGTTTTATCTTAGGGAGAAGCATATAAGATAACATTATCAGACTTTTATCTGTAGTAGATCCTGCCAAAAAAATAAAAAATAATTATCAGTAATAAGTTTAGACATTGACAAAGCTTATGAGCTGATTAACTGGCTATATTTACAAAAAGTACTTAAAGAATATAATTTTTCCTCAATCTTTATAGAAATAATAATGAAATTATATAATAATACTTACCATTTGTTAAAATTGGATCTTTTATTTCTAGTCTTTTTAAAACATTAAAAAACAAATAGAAGAGAAGGTCCAGTCCCTCATCAGATCTGATCAAGTCTTGTACACAAGACGAAAGCTCTAATTTTGCCTGTAATTAAAGATATTTGCTACCTACTGAGGGACTGGACCTTCTCTTCTATTTGGTTTTTGAGTTTTTACAATTACTATTGTGGATTATTTAAAACATTAAAATGAACAAAACAAGGATGTCCACTATCTCCACTGGTTGCCTTAGCAATAGAACCCTTTGCCACGTATATTAGAAATAATAATGAAATAAAAGATTTTTCTATTAATAATAATTAGAATTCTAAAATCCAGTTATTTGCAGATGATTTTTTTATTAACTGTCAATAATATTGGATCTTTATTAGAAAAACATATTAAATCAATAAAATAATTTGAGAACATTTCTGGATTAAAATTTAATCATAATAAAACAGAAGCAATACTAATAAATAAAAAAGCTACAGTCACTTTAAAAAATGCAAAGAATTTAACTGGGAAAACAAGCAACTTAAATCATCATTATCATCATCAGCCCCCTTTTTCCCATTTTTCTCTGCATGGGGTCAGGGTATCGGGTTAACTGTCGCCAACTCTCTCGATTCAGTGCCACACTCCTACCTTCTTTAATACTCATGCTTAACTGTCGCAGATCTTCTTTCACACAGTCCATCCACCTCTTTGCTGGATGTCCTCACTTCCTCTTACCTTCTTCCTATCTGTCCCAAGTCTTCCTCACTAGATTGTCTTTTACTTTTCTGCATGTGTCCAAACCATCGCAATCTGTTCTCTTTAAGCTTTTCTGCAATTGGAGCTAATTTGACTTCTGCTCTTATGTCCTCATTTCTTCATCTGTCTCACAGTGTGCATCCTACCATCCTTCTCAGGCACTTAATTTCCATCACCTCTAGCTTCTTCAACTGTTCTACCTTTACTGCCCAGTTTTTTGTACCATACAGTAGTACTGGTTGCACCACTGTCTTGTACATCTTAATTTTCAGCTTCTTTGGAATTATTCTGTCATAGACTACACCTGGCACTCAATGTCAGTTGGCTGCAGCCCCTGTGATTCTAGCTTTGACCTCTTCAGACTTCCCTTCTTCTCAACTACCCCTCCCAGATGCTTGAAGCTGTTTACCTGTTCCACTATCTTCCCTGATAACAAGCAACTTAAGTATTTAGGAGTTAATATAAAAATTAAATGGAAGGAAACAGTATCATTAAACTATAAAAGTTTAACTAATAACATTTCAAAGCTAGTTGAAAGCTGGAATAAATTTTTCTTCTAAATGGAAGATAAGCTGATATTAATAGAAATGATAATATTTCCAAAAATATTATACTTTGCTTGGTCACTACTTACACCACCCCCTAATAAAACTATAAAAATGTTTAATTCTATATTATTAAGATTTCTTTGGCATCCTCAAAAAACAAGAATACCATATGAGTGGCATGTAAAAACCTGGGAAGTAAATGGTATTGGATTCCCAAATATTGATCTTTACATTGAGTCCACTATCTTAAATATTATGAGTTTTTGGTTTAACGCAGCATATAATTCAAATTGCAAATTCCTACATGAAGTAATTTTAGCTTCAGGTATGGTAGCTGAAACACATTTTAATGTTCCATTAATCATTAATATTGAGTATTGGGTTTTTAAAGACTATTGTATAAATAATAGAAACATCACTACTTATACTTTTAGTATTAAATATATTTTGGATGTTTTCAAAACAGTAATGAATAATACTTATTTACTTAAGCAGTTATTGTTCTTGATGTTTCCTGTAGTTTATACTGCTTGTTGCCTAGAATCTTTCAACATAAGTATAATAACTAATCTTGGGAAAAAAATCATTTAAAATTTTGGTACCACTTCTTAGATGGAAATAATAGTAGTTGGTTATTCAAGCATGAACAATAATTTGCAAATGCCATTAGTTATGAACACTACACCTAATTCCTAAAATCTTAAAATTATTTCAGATTAATACTGCTGAATATAAAAATAAATTATATTTATCAATAATTTATAGAATTTTAAGAACTGAACTTTTGAGTTTCGATGTGTCTCATTTGGATGATTTTACAAAAATAAATAAGGAAACATTTTCTGAGGTCAATAAAAAGTTATATTTGCAAACTGTAAGCAAATCCACATCATCTACTTGTTGGAGAATTTTTACTTGGAAGTTTTTACATGGAAGCTTTTTAACACCATGTAGAACATTTTATATATATATATATATATATATATATATATATATATATATATATATATATATAAAGAAAATATAAGATGCTGGAAATGTAATAGTAATTTGGATGCAGAGCATGAACATATGATTCTGAAATATTAAATGTTTGTCCCATTCTGGGAAGAATTCATAAATTTTGCTAAAGCTTTGTGGTCAGACAAATGTAATATAACAGATAATTTGATTTTATTCAATGTTCCAATTCCAGGTCCTATTCCTAAAATCCAAATACCTCTACTGAGATCTATACTGGCTATTGCCAGAAAGGTTATTACAGTAAACTGGAAGAGTAAAAGTTTCCAGTCTTTTTCAGAGTTTACTTCTCTAGCAACAAGAGTATTTAATAAGGAATCACAAACTCTGTATAATAGAACTATAAATGTTACTCATAAGAAATTATCTTGGCAAAGACTTAAAGATTTATTAGAAAAATATTAGTAATTTAATATCAGTATTTGTTATGGACACTGTGTATAGTTTATTTTCTATGTCTATATCTTGTTCCTTGTTTTTTGTTTCAGTTGATTATTGGATTTTGTAATTTATTTCATGTTATTTAAAAATGTGATAAACATGTTTTTTTTTAGAAAAGAAAAATATAATGTTTTCTTAAGTAATTCTGGACTCAGCACTGCCCTGACATTATATATCCTTTCAATACATGCTGCTGGAATTTGTTAGGAGTGAGCTGTTATGGTGGAGAGAACAGACTTTGCTGAATCTCAGTTCCACCCCAACTTCAGTCTGTAGCAATGGATACCTCAGATTTTGCAGGTGAGAACAGTGCCAAAGGAATCAAAGTACAGGTAGATTGGTATCATAACTTCAGTAAAAAGCACATAATCATTAATTGAAATGATGATCTTGCTAAATGCGTTAAGAATTATGAATCATCTGTGGACTGCAGGCCCTCTTTTGATAATCCCTGAAAAAAACACAAAGATGTGCAACATAAGCGGGGGGGAGGGCAGGGCAGGTATTATCCCTCCTGCAGATTAGCCATGATAGCCTGGGAAATTGCATCTCAGCAGTCTGTTTTTCTCATGGTACCTCACAATACTGTCAGTGAACAACACTGTGGCCAGCATGTTGAGCAAATCCAGGACAGACCCTCACAAATGGATGTTAACACTCAGATGTGTTACAGAAGATCAGTTACCTGTGAGGAACACCTCAACTGGATTTGTTTGCCTCCATTCTCAACAGGCAGTAAAACACATATCACTTCATGAAACTTTGGAAGAAGGCCTGGAGGATAGATACATTTTCCTTTGCATGGATGGAAATGTTCCCCTATGCATCCCCCTTTCCTCTGATAACCAGAGTTCTTGTAAAGATGCAAAAGGAATGTCCAGTGATCATACTTATAACTCCTTTGTTGCCTCAATAACACTGAATCTCTCTTCCCATGAAAATAGCTAAAGGCAATTACCATGAACTTCTCCACAAGATGGATCTCCTCAGACAGGACAAGGGAACTCATTTATGCTCCTTTTTTCTGAGAACCTGCAGCAGGTAGAAAAGGAGACTAGAAAACCTGCCACTAGAAAATCCAGTTTAGCAAAATGGAAGAGATTTTCTAGTTGGTGCCACAAGCAGAACAAGGGCCCATCCATTGTGGAGGCCCCACTGATTCTCCATTGTGAAATTGTTGAAATCAGGCCTTTTTTATTCATCTATTAAGACTCTTCTATCAGCCATTTCTGCTTCTCTACATTTAGATCCCCTTTCCTTTTTGTTCAAGGTAAAACAAATTGTCAAAGGGGTATTGTTTGTCTGCCTACCTTGAAACCAAGTTGCTTCTCTTTGGAATTTTACATTTGTCTTAAAAAAAAAAAAAAAATTCCACCTTTTCAACTACCTCAACAGACTGACTTCAAATTCTTGACATGGGAAATTGATTTAATTAATGCTCTGACTTCAACAAGATGACTACCTGAGTCACAAGCTCCAAGGGTGATTTAGTTGTTTCTCACATTTCACAGGGGCCTGATAATTTTAAAAAATAACCCCTTTCTCATGCCTGAGATAGAGTCTGAATTTACTTTCAATCATTGTATACATGCTTCTGTGTTCTTTCCTGAACCCAAAAAAACAACATGGGAGAGAGAATCCTATGTATCCTGGATGCCGCTGGATAACTCAGATGCTACATTAACTGTACAAAGGATTCTAAAAATTCTGATCAGTTCTTCATTTCTTTTGATGGAAAGAAGAATGGACAACAGTGCCAAAACTGAACATTTCTGAATGGTTATGCCCTTCCAGTCATTTTGTTGCTATCACTATGGAATTACCCTCTTTCAGAAGGTTAAAGCTCATTCTAACAGAACTTTAAAGGGGGTACAGTGTCAAACTCTACTACTGGCAACATCTTGCCCATCTGTACACACCTTCTCTAAATATTAGAAGACTGCCCCTTTCTCCAGAGCCACAGTAGTATTTGCTAACTTTATACTTTAAGGGCTACTGGAGTCTAACCCTTCATCCTCCTACCTTACTATCTTTGCTTGGCAAGCATCTCATACAACAATATGCTACTGCAACAGTGATCTAGTGATGATCACAATACCCTTGTGTAAGAAAACTTACAATAACAGAAGATATTTCATTAGATCACTGTCACTATACTAACCCCCTCGCCACCCCCTATCTCATTTTTTCTTATTTTTCTTTTCTGCCTTCCTCCTAGATCCTATTCATAAGTATCATTTTGCTGAACCACTTTGGATTTGTCTTGTAAATAACTATGTATCCAGAGAGAAATATTTGGCAATATTCATAGAATATATCCCATATTGTATACTAGTAAGTAAGTCAATTAAAGCGTTCTTTTAGTTGTTTTTTATACATTTTTCTCAACAATCTTAGTAAAGGTGGAAAAGATATAAAATGGTTTAAATTCTTGTGGGGAGGTAGATGGAGACTTTTTTGGTATCAGAATGAAAAGCTTGCCTAAACTGAGCAAGAATAGGAGATGGGTTAAGCCAGAGGTTAAAAATGTGGGCAAGTGGTTTAGATAGTCAGCAACTATGAGTCAAAGGAAGACAGTGCACTGGGGTTAGCTTTTGTGTCAAGCTTTTTAAATTGCTCCCTAACAGATCTGGCTATTATTGCCTAAATGTCAAAGGTGTGGGTAAGGTTAGCCAATGAAGATGAGATGTGAGATAATGCTCATTCAGACAATGCCACAGATTGCTCTGAGGGAAAGATTAGTTTGTTTTTGCTTTCTTGTGCTTTGTATTGCTTCATTGCCTTCTTCTATTTTGTATATTGTGATTTATTTTCTTTACAATGTGTTTTACTTGTATTCTGCTTTTAAGTGCATATTTAAATTAGGAAATAGACCGCAACTGTATCTCTTGTGAGTCACACAGACATTAAATTTTCTCACACACTCCCATCCTAAAAACAATGAAATAAACTTTTAACTACTGAAAAACAACAAATGGGAAACAATCTGTAGCTATAACTCTATACTTTATTATAAAATTTAGCACTTTTGTCCACAATATTACAGACCTCCCATCCTGGCTGTGGTGTGTTTCTAAACTCAACAGTCTTTCTAGTTACCTGCGTCTTAATTTGACAACATTTTCCCTTCCATATCCTCTTTCTTTGGCTATTATGAGTGCACACAAAATTATCATTTGGTGAAATCACTCCCGGTCAGCTATTTAAATTTATTGTCCATCTCACTGTATTCCATAGAACTAGAATACATAGTGTCCACCCCTTCTAATCTATCTTGCTGTTTTAAAATTAGTGGCTCCACACTTATATAGCTTAAACTTAAGTTACCCCCTCTTTCATATGTAACTGCACACTGCAACTCTTAGGTTATTAACCAGTTTTTTTCCATATTACATTTAAAATCTGCAGCATCTACTCCAAGACCACCAATTATTGTAGAGTCCACATTCTGCCTGTAAGTCGTCATCTTGGGATTACTGCTTCTGTTTTGCTTCTGGTGAGAGAAAGAGCATAGGGACATTATTTCTTGGAGATTGCTGATTACCAGAAAGAATAATAACTGCTTCATAGGTGCCAGCTTGGAATTTGTGTCTATATTTTGTTCCTTGTGAGAGAAAGAGAAGAATGCATTGATTTCTGACTGTTTCTGATTGGGCAGTGAGAGCCTGTGTTGGACCTTCCCGGTTGGTCTTTATTGCTTTTCAAAACATCTACCAGAAAAAGACTACAAGACGCCTACAGACCCTTGCATCATCTGGGATAAGACTGTTGATCACCAAGAGCATGTGGAATGCTTCACATCTTGAGATTGGTGCTACAGTTTTGCTACTGGTGAGAAAAGAAGCAAAGGAGTTGTGTAACTAAGCAGCATGAAGCTGTGGTAAGACTAGCACTAGTAGTAGCCAGGTAGTAGCCATTGAAGCAAATCCCTTCTTTTCATCATTCTTCACAAGCTAATTCTTTTTTTCAGTATGTGCTGCTTAATTTGCTGCTGTATAACCTAACTTGAGAACATCTTCCTGAATACCTCTTCCATAAATCATAAAGGTCTGCTTATTAGTTTCCCCTCAAGTCTTTGGTAGTGCCCTGTATAGACACAGACATCTTGAGTTGACATTTTTCCTGTGAAAGCACCATTGAAATTGAGATAAGCAATGCCCCCATAGTCACAAACCAGATACTCCTGACATTGCTCAATATTCTCACTCCAGCCATCTAATCAACAAAAAAGTACTTGCTGTCATGGATAAGAACTTTCCCATTATCTGCATTACCAAGTTGGTGGAAATTGCCTCATGTTTACTGACATCCAGTTAATTATCAAACAAACTGATTTGGTTTGTGACAGATATAGTCACACAATGTCACTGGGGGTAAAACTTTCACGTAAAAGCACTCCTAATTTCAATCAGGTTGTCAGGAGCACATACACTGCACATAGACCCACATGTGCTGAGGCACTTAAATGTAACCTTCCTAAACCTCAAAGACCTTCAGCTGACGTATGCATAACAAATACCCTCAGCAACCCTGAATACATTCTTTCAAAACAACACCCACATCAGCACATATAGCCACATCTCATGAAGCCTCTACTTCTAAGCCCAGAATCAAGCACAATCCAACATTCTAGTCATTGGAGACTCAATTGTGAGACACACTGATGTTCCTCTCACCAGGTTGAGTAAAAAAAAAATTATGGCCAGTTGCTTATCAAGGGACAGGATCCACTACATTATGCATGCACTCAGGTCATTGGACCACAAGTACCAGTATGATTCAGTCATAGTCCATATGGGTGTAAATGACCTGAGACGAACCTCCCTAGACTATATGAAGAGAGATATCATGGAACTCCTGGAATATGTGTCCCAGGCTCATATGAGCCTAGCACTGAGTGCATTTTACCTTCTCCAAGGGATGGTCTGCACCTGTCCACTCTAGGCTTTTGAATATTAGCTAAAACTTTGCCTTCCCCCATAGTGCCTTGTGTAGGCAACGCTAAACTGAAAGCACTTTTGACATACCAAATAAAAACCAAGAAAATCTAAAGGTGTTACTGCTGAATGCTAGGAGTTTAAACAAAAAAAACCTAGAGAATGCTGACATCTGTGTGGTCACTGACACATTGTTTAATGGATAGCACACTGGCAGTGCAAGACTATAATGCCTTCCACACATTTAAACCAGCTACTACACAGATAGGGACTAAAGGCAGAGGTGGCTCAATTTACATCAAAAATAAATATACTTCAAGGCTGGTCAAACAGGACAATGCACTTGATATTCTCCAGGTTCAAATCAACACAAGCAAAATCCCATACCACTTCCTTGCAAGCTATAGGTCTGCCTCTGTGACCCAAAAAACCCATAACATGCATTAAAACTTATTGGAAACACTCACCATCCAACCCAATACTATATTCATGGGTGACTTTTATTACCCCACTATTAACTGTGAATAATATACAATACCAAATGTACGGACACAGATATTCCTGGATTTTGTAAACACAAACTCCCTGGACAACACACTAGATCTGAACATCACTAACATGGGAGAGTGTTGCACACCCTAGTCTAATGACTTCTGTGGTAAGGTCAGAGCACAAAATGGTCTCCTTTGAAGTATAACTAACACCTGGAACCCCAGTTAAACCTGGAATATTCAGGAATGTCTCTAAGGGTAACTCCTTACTGTCAAGTGATAACCTGGCAACATTTCAAGCCCCCATAAACCCTGAGAACACTGCTGCCTACATGGAACTGTTCAAAGAATCCCTATATAAACATGTTAATAGCTGCATAGACGCAGCTGTACACACCACCAAGAAATACAGAACTAACTCAAACAACTAACCACCCTGGTGGAATCACAACATCAATAAGCTGTATAACAGAAGGAAAACAATCATGGCAAAAATTGGAGGTGTAGCACCCAGCAGGATAAAAGCACTCTCATGAAACTAAACAAACTCAGAGGACAAATATAGTCTACCAAAGCAAAATATGAAGTAAATTTGGCCTTCTAGGCCAGGGACAATCACAAGCTATGTTCTCAATTTCAAAAGAAATGTACAATTGTGTGCAGAACTTCTTGTTACTGGAGTCTCCTATACTGAGACAAAAGATATAGCAAACCTATAGGTTCATAGGTAGGTACTAGACTATCAGCCCAAGGGCCTAAGTAAGCCTAGCCAACAAAGTTCCCTGGCTTACTCCAGCCCAAGAAAGTTAATTTCCTGTGCCTGTCGAGCAGAGCCACAGAAGTGATCCCCGGGGTGTATTTCCTATTTCCCATCCACTCATCAAGTTTTTTCTTGAAGAGTGCTAATGAAGAACTTTGCTTGACATAGCTGGGTAGCCTGTTTCAGAGTATGGGAAGTCTCTGGGACAGGAATCTATCCCTCCAGCATGTCCTGTTTATTGTGGTGACAAGGTTTAGGTCCCTAGAGCGTGTAGCTTGGAGGGATTGGTATTTCTTTAGGTGTAGGATTTCCAACAGCTCTGGGTTTGACATATCTTTATATGTTAGGCAGAGATCACCTCAGGGTAGGCGATATACTACGGAGTAAAGCTGGAGTTTTTTGAGGCGGTCAGTGTAGGACATTTGTTTGAGGCCAGTAATCCTCTTTGTGAGGTACTTCTGTGGCCTTGCCAGCTGCTGCAGATTTCTTGTGAGGTACATTCCAAAAGGGGCATTGTACTCTATAATGGGTCTAATGAGTGTTGAGTAGAGGGGAACAATGACCTCTTTTTTCAGGGATGAAAACCCTTTTGTGATGAGATGTGACACATAGAAGGATTTCCTGACTACTGTGGCAATGTGTTTATCAAAGGAGAGAGTACTGTCCACCTGGGTTCCACGGTCTCTTATCATACATTTGGTATTAAGAAGACTGCCACATATGTGCTAGTTCATGGGTACAGAGTTTTTACTGATGGGAATAACAATGCACTTCTTGGCATTGAACTTGAGACCATGGCTCTGACACCAGGCATTTGTCTCAGTGAGGGCCTTCTGTAGGATGTCCACATCATTTGGGGACTCAACTAAAGCTCCTAGTTTGCAGTCATCTGTGAACGTCATTAGCCATATGCCTTCTGTGTTAGCCTGTACTTCAGAGAAGTAGATACTAAACAGGAGAAGTCCCAGAACTGAACCCTGTGGTACTTCACTTGTCACTGGTTTGAAGTCAGATTTGGAGTCTGCAACTTTTACAGTGTGGGCTCTGTCAGTGAACCAGTTGGCAACCCATCTTGTGACATAGGGATTTACACCTAGTTTAGTGAGTTTAGCTATAATTCCAGAATGGGGGATGGTGTCAAAAGCCTTGGCGAGGTCAAGATAGGCTGTGTGTACCACCTTACCCTCGTCTACGGCTTTGGTGACTGCCTCAAAGAAGTTGACTAGGTTCAGGAGGCATGATCTGCCTTTCACAAACTCGAACTGGGTGGAGTCCAGAGTTTGGAGGTTACCAATGTCTTTGTTTAGGAATTCCATGATGATACGTTCCATGGCCTTTCAGAACAGGCTCGTCAGGCTAATAGGGTGATAGTTCCCAGTATCAGTGGTGGCTGCCCCTTTGTGGAGTGGGCTAACTGTTGCTGTGCACCATTCAGTGGGTACAAAGCCTGATGTGAGGCTATGATTGAACATGGTGCTTAGGTGGGGAGCTAGTTCATCCTGAAATTCGTGTAAAACGCAGCCTGGGATGTTGTCCGGTCCCATGGATGCTGTGTTTCTGGCTTTAGAGACTGCTGCTTTTACCTGTGTAGTTGTGATTACAGGGACTCTGCATTCTTTCTGTATAGATATGGGCCCTTTAGGGGGTGAGAGGGGGGTAAAGTTAGCACTGAACCTATCGGCCAGGATGTTGGCAATATCAGTTGGTTTTGTAATTTTTATGCCATTGTGCTGTAACTCAGAGCAGAGCTGGGTGTTGCCATTGAGATTCTTGACATAGCTATAGAATGCTTTGTGGTTATCCTTAGAATCAGTGGTGATCTTGTTTTCATAGCTAGCTTTGGAGGATCTTATAAAGGATCTCAGCTTCTTACTGAGGCTGACCAGGGAGCTCCTCCACTTATGGGATTTTACTCTCTTTTGCAACAGTTTCTTCCTTCTGTTGTAGAGTTTGTTTATGGCAGGGGACCACCAGATTGGCTTCCTTTTTTGGGAGGATAGCATTTTGGTTCTGTTTGGGATAGCATGATCCATGCACTCATGTAAGTGCTTATAGAGTGCATTTGTGTAGGATTCAGTAGTCGTAACTGTATTGTCCATCTGCATGGGTGTCATGAAGTTCGCCACTTCTGTCTTAAGAAGCATGAAGTTGGCTTTGGAGAAATTTTTTATAATGGTTCCCTTAATGGGGGGGTGGGGGTGGGATGTGGATATCTAGGGTGATTAGATTATGGTCGGATCTGACCAACCGGGATTTGACTTCAGGTGTGGAACACCGGTCACTCAAGATGGTAATGAGTAGGTCTAGGATATTGTTGCCCCTGGCAGACAAATTCACCTCCAAGTTTACCTCTCTCTCCCCCTCAACCTTCCCCACAAGAAATACCATCAAATATAACTCCCCCTTCTATCACCAGAGAACAAGTCCTTAATGTTCTCTCTGTGGCCAAAAACACTGCATCAATGGGGCCTGACAGTACCTCAGAATGTCTTCTAAAAGCATAAAATATAATCTGTTAGGTCCTCTGGAATTGCTGTTTAGCTGTAGGCTCCAAACAGGCTTCATGAATGGAGAACAGCAACAGTAATCCCTCTGGACAAAGTTGGGCCATCTACAGAACCTAGAAACTACAGACCCATAAGTTTCCCTAGTGTCATATGCAAAGTCATGGAAAGAATTATCATGGAAATGATCAATAATTGCATAAGAAAGCTCCAGACACTGGACCCAAACCAGTTTGGTTTCGTCGAGGGTAGGTCATGCCTACCCAACCTGGTGGACTTCTTTAAGAAATCCAATAAAACTGGGTGGCACTCTATTTTAAATAATAAAGAAAAAAAGTGGATCATTAAACTAGGTGGATTGTTCCCACCTGGTTTAAATGAACAATTCTAGGATGGACCAATGATCTTTGTGATGGGTGTATGTAAATTACAACAAAAGCTGTATTTGGTTCACACTGAAGAAGGCTGTGATACTTTCCGGCCAAAACCGGTCTGATTTTTTGTTGTTTTTATGGATTCATTTCAATAAAGAACAATTGGAACACTGTATGCTGGCTCTACTCTTTGTTGGCTTTTCCTATTTGATATTGAGCCGTGCATTTGCCTCTCGCGCAGGAGTTCCTTTTTGACTGCTTCTTTAAGAAGGTCATGAAAGCAATGAATGACAGCAAAATTGTGTCCTCTTCTGACCTTGACCTGGCCAAGGCATTTGATACAATACCCCACTTGAGCATTGTTGACAAACTCAGGCGGTTAGGTATAAACCGTTATGTCACCCAGTGGATAGCCTGCTGGCTCATAGAGAATAGCCAGGAGGAGTCTCTCAGGGATTGGTCTTGGTACTGCTCCTTTTTGGCATTTACTTCTCTGAAATCAAGGCCAATTTCTATGGCCTCTGGTAGACTAAATTTGCTGATGATTACAAATTAGGATCAGAGAGAGAATTCTTCACTGACATAAATGATCTCCAAGAAGGCTTGACACAAACAAATAACTGGTGTCAGAGCCACGGACTAAAACTAAATTCCAAGAAATGCATAACAGTATCCTTCAGGAAGTCATCAACCCTTGGTGACTATCATATGGATAGCACACCCCTAAGAGCTGTCCAAATAGTCAGGGACTTAGGGATACATATAGACAGTAGTCTACCCTTTGGCCATCATGTGTCAACAGTAGTAAGAAAATTATTATATGTTGTGCAACTTATAAACAACATTATGGCATCTAGGTCCAAGGAGGTCATTGTCCGACTGTATTTGGCATTTAGAAGATCTGCACTTGAGTGCAGTGCCCCTTTTGGTATGTACCTTGCCAGGCACATCCAACAATTGTAATGTCTATAGAGGTTCCTCACTAAAAGAATACAGGGCATAAGTAACATGTCCTATGCAGACACCCTCAGGGCCTATCCCTGTATTCTGTCTCCTACAAGCTGTGCTATGCCCGGCATTGTCAGACCCCATCCTGATGGACCTCTTGCATATCCACAAATCAAACAACACCAGAAATATCTGTTCTAAAGACTAGAACTTTGCTTGTGATATAAAATAGGACCTGCTGGAGAGACAGGTATGTATCTCAGAGACTACCGCCTTCTTTGGAACAGGCTCCCCATCCATGTGAAGCAGAATTCCTCTGTAACCCAATTCAAAAGGAACTTGTACAACTGTATGGGGAAAAGGAAATTCATCCCTGGTGTGGTACCTCTGTCTCTAATGGACAGATGCAGACTGTAAATGATTAATCTCCCAGGCCCCTGCTTGTAAATGTTTCATCTCCAAAGACCCTGCTTACACTTATCAAGGGTATGAGAACTTGTCAGAGATTTGGGATGCATGGCTAGGCTTAAAACGGCCTTTATAGTCATTAGCCTAGTAAATACCAATGAACCTATGTGTTATTGACACTGATTTGGGGATTTTTGGTGGCTAAAGATAGGATTAGGGGTTGGACTAAATACTAAGGGTGTTGACAAATTGCGTGGTAATCTGTCTTTTAAAATCATGAATCAAAATGGAGATAATGGAAGATAGTTTTTTGAATGTATTATTTTTGAAACAGACAGCAACCTTTATGATCTTGCAAAAATATCTTGGCTGGAATGGCATTACATTTTGCCTTTGTCTGAGGTATACAGTTTTTGCTTTCATAACTTCAAGTTTGCATGTTTGCCTAAGAAAAAACATTAACATGAAGGACAGGGGGTTAGTAAATTTTTAAAGGTACTTGGATTTTTATTTCATTTTCTGGAGGGATTTAAGATCAGAGATAATCTTAGGGTGGTACTCATTCACAAACGCTTCTTGGTTATAAATATTTTTTTTTCTGAATCAAACTATTCCCAGCTCTACGAAGTTCAAGTAACTTATGTTAAGTTGCAAGTAGCTAACACTTAATATATTTTATATTACAAGTAAAATTTTGCTTGGTGCTGAGCCGCAACTTCCATCTTTTAAAGTCCATATACCTAGTGTGTGTGTGTGTGTGTGTGTGTGTGTGTGTGTGTCTCACACACACACATACACACACACACACACACACACACACACACACACACATATCTATTTATATATACGTCTATATAAATGTGTATGCATATATATATATATATATATATATATATATATATATATATATATATATAGTTTCACTTCAGAATCTGGAAATATCACAATCCTGAATTTCAGAAAACTTCATAATCTGGAAGCCCAAA
Source organism: Protopterus annectens (assembly GCF_019279795.1). Classification (NCBI taxonomy): domain Eukaryota; kingdom Metazoa; phylum Chordata; order Ceratodontiformes; family Protopteridae; genus Protopterus; species Protopterus annectens. The sequence continues at coordinate 944,831,380 of NC_056732.1, forward strand.
ATCCGGAAAACTCAAAATCCTGAATCCCAAAAGACTGAAAACACACAGGATACATATACTGACTACAGAGAACACAAAACACATTACATTCCACCAAATATAAGCAGGGGGCAAGCAGCCTTGCACCCCCTATGTGGGGGGCTGCATCCCCCACACCCCCTGCTACTTAAATATATCAGCTGCAAGATTGCACTTCACTACACTATCATGAGGTAAGTTGTAGTATAGCAAGTTAAAAGGGAATGTTACTAAGGTTACGACAGGCAGTCATGAACAAATGTGATGGTATGTTTGTGATATATATATATATGCATCTTATTCTTGTGCCATGCCTTCAGTGCATAAAGCACAAATACTCATAAATACCTTATAACTCACCTTAGGAATTCTGAGTCACCCTTCACCAACTCTGCCTAATAAAATGTTATGCATATATATGTATATGTGCTATTTGTTATCCACAGTTTTAACTACTTAGATTTTTGATTTTTATGAAAATTTTGCATAATTTAATTGCATCAAAATAAAATGTCCCTGTTAGCAGCACAGAGATGTTAGTAGAGATGGAAGAAAACAGTGTGGCTGAAAAGGTGCAATAGAGCAGCGAAGAAACTAACTTGAGCTACAGCTTCAGCTTCAAAGGAGCTAAGTTTGTCGTTTGATTTTCTTTTGGTTTCTATTAAGATACATGTATCAACATTTTTACATCAGTTACTTATTACTGACAATAGCAGGTCACAGTTTAGATTTGTTGGTTTACTTTGTAACTGCTTACAACGCTATGTGGACAATTCATATTGCAGTATCTGGCAGACTATTTTATTTCAAAAATGAGCTATATATGCAAATTGTATAATTAGCTTTGTACTAATTTAGTTATTTAACTGTTGTTTGTAGTACATATTAAGAAATAGTTGTTTATATTTAAGATTATATCTTATTGTTATTATTATTATTTACTGATTTACAATTGTGGCTTTTAGTTTGCAAGTGATAGTGTGATATCTTATAGACTACTGTACAGTGATTAAGGTTTGTCGGTTTTGCAGATTTACCCCCACTTTCAGAGAGTCTCTTAACCAGTTAGTGTTCCCAGGTCACCACTGTAAAGGGACACTTTTATGTGGTGGGCTTACCCAGTTAGTAAAGGTGTAAAAATAATTCTTATTTATAGTTAGAGCATTTGGATACATAGCTTATATTGCCTGAGACTTTGTTTCATTAGTATTATTTCTGACATTTGTTGAGTCTGTGATTAGATATAGGGTTGTGAGGGTGGCCTAATGGTTAAGGTGTTTGCCTTACAAGCACAAGATGCATGGTTTAAGTCTCACAAGGGATAATTGGCTAGGCTTAAAATGGCTCGCAAGGGCAGTTAGCTTAGTATTAACCTATTAATATGTCTTCCTCTGATGTCTGAGTGGAACTTGGTGTGAAGTGATTGCCTGCTTTGGCAAGGTTATTGCAATTGCCTTATTACAAAATAATGCTGGTGATAGTTTGTTCTTTTATCTTTGAGGAATTACAGAGTAAATTAGGATAATTGCCTGGCTTTTTTCATTTATCAAGCATTTGATTAACAGGTCATAGCTAAACTTGAGTTATGTTTATGTATAGGTGGTATAACTCAAGGAAAAACATAATAATACAAATAAAAGAACGGCAGTGACAGCTCCAAGAATTAAGCACACAAGAAAAACAGGCACAGCACAAGGAGATTATCATAATAACAATAAAGGTAATGAAGGCAGCAAACATACACGTTGGAACAGCACTGGCAGAAGGGATCAAGCAGTGAAGCAAAGTCCTTTTAAGTGTGAATAAGAAAGGCAGCAGGGAGGTACAGACCTGGACAGACTGAGCAAACAGGAGGGAGATCATAACAAAATTGTAAAAAAGAAGAGGTAATGAAAGAATTGTTTGTTTCATTCTTCACAATGAAGGCACCTGGAAGGTGCCATCCTGAGAGAATGTTAGGCCACAGTGAGAAGATCAGTGGACAGACATCTGAAGAGTGAGAAGGCAGAGGTGGAGAGAGAATTGTTAGCCATAAGGGAGACTGAGTAAAAAGACCAGATGGAATACCTCCCAGAGACCATAGCAGTATGCTGGCTGACCTCCAGTTGAGATTTGTAACAGATCATTTGTCTGAGCAGAAGTATCTGCAGCAGGAAAAATATGACAAATTACAAACCTTGTAGCTTAAGCAGTGGCAGGGAACATAATGGAAATAATCTGATGGAAAGGCTGATAACATTTTCAAAAGGCACTAGACTCCAAAAAAGAAAATAACACATATTACTAGGATGAATGAGTTGTCAGCCAAGTCTGATCCAGTTTTATAAATGAGTTGCAACTGAACTTGAAAAGTGTGTAGCATTAGACATCATCTAGCAGGGCTTCTGAATGTCCATGGATTCACTCTCGGACAAGTGGCTGATGGGAAAACTGAAGGGCTTATGGAGGTAAAACTAAGCCTGTGGAACTCCATTGCTACATTGTTGAATGGTAGTACATAGAGAAGAATATTTTTCAGGAAAGTAAAATGAGATAAGCTTCTTCAGTAATGGAATAAACACAAGTTCAGCAGCAGTAAATCTGGGGGGTGGGGAGTCATAAAGGATTTAAAATAGCTGATGAATAGGACTGAAAGGTGGCATTTGAGGTTCAGTGTAGATAAATGCAAAGTACTGCACATGCGCTACAGCAACCATAGTACAGTGTCATCTGAGTAGGAGTGGAGTGTACAGTTGTGTAACTTGAACTTACCATAACAGTAGATGGTTGAATGATCACTGTTGCAGTAGCCTTGACTATATGGGTTATATCTTGTCACGGATATAGCAGCCAAACAGCTTCCAAAGCTTCAGGGCACCTTCCACTTGTACAAACTGTCAAGCAGCTTGAGCGGAGCTGACTAAAAGACAAGTTTGGGAAAGAAGGCCTTCAGAGATTTCCTGCCAGTGGAGACAGGAAAGCTGAACCCTGAAAGGACAAGGCTAGAAATAACAAAAAAACAAAAAAATGTCCACACTCTGGCATAAAAATACACTAAAAACAAGAGGGACGGGGGAGGGAGCAGCTACTACAGCAGTAATCATTTGAACATCTACTGTTATGGTAAATTTAACTTACACAACTGTATTATGTTCTTCATATTAATCTTTCCTGCAGTAGATTTAATTTCCTATATGGGTAGATTACCATAGCTAACTATATTTAGGATGTGGAAGGAGACGTGTCCAGGATCCTCTAGAAAATGGTCTTAGCAGAGCACGATCTAGACATAGAGAAGGAATCCAGCTTATAGTGCTTTGTAAAAGTATTACAGAGGACCAAGCAGCAGCTTTTAGAATACTTCCCTAATCCAACCCTTGCAAAAAGCCAGAAGCCAATGACCTTGTAGAGTGGGACTTGAGATCGACTGGAATAGACTTGTCACAGTGAGTATAACAAAAGGTAATAGCCTGTTTTGACACCAGTTGTCCCTTTGTCTTAACCTTCACAGGAAATGAACAATTGATCAAATGACCTGAAAGATTTAGTACTATAAAGATAGTATCTAGTTGTCTGTGGACATCCAAAGTATGGAGCATCCTTTCTCCCTCATGTTTAGGTTCAGGAAAGAAAATGGGGAGATGGATAGTTTGACTTAAAGTAAACGTGTGTACTACTTCAGGCATAAAAGAAGGATTACTTCTCAAGGAAACCCTGTCCTTGTGGAAAATGAGGTAGGGTTGACTCACCATAAGAGCTTGAAAGTAAGATACACTTCTTGCAGAAGTCTGAGCAATCATTAAAACTGTTTTCCATGTTAAGAATCTCAAGTAAGACAGATTAGCTGGTTCAAATGAAGCAAAAGTTAATTCTTCTAACACAAATGTATGATCCCAAAGAGGGGCTTCCTATGCAAAACCCCCTTCAAGAACATTTTGACATGCAATTGCCTTGAAAAGGAGGATTCATGGGCAGACATACTGAAATGGCCAGTAAATGAACCTTGATAGAAGAATAAGAAAAGCCAAACGATAGTAACTCACACAAATATTGCAAAACCAGAAAACAACTAGCCCTGAACGGGTGCTGATTTTTAATTTGTTGGCACCAAATAAAAAACCTTTTCTGTTTGCTAATATATTATATTCTAATAGCATGCTTTCTTGCATCAGTTAGAACCTGCTAAACATCCTCAGAAAACAAGTACCTAAATGGAATTAAAATCCCATCATCCAGGCAACCAGCTGAAGATGATTATGTCCGGGTGAATCAAACACCCCTGTTCTTGTGTGGGTAGATCCATTCTGTGAGAAACCTTATGCTAATTAACCCTGGGCATTTCCAAAAGAAGGGAGAATCACTGTTGCTTGAGGTACAAGGGAGTCACCACAATGATCTTTGGGAATCTTTCTGAATCTTCAGAAGTAGTCTAGATATTAGTGAAAAGGCATATAGGAACATTCCTGTCCAAAGAAAAGGCATCTGTCTTCCAGGCCTTCATGCATGGAGTCCTGAAACAAAATTTTGCCAGTTGATTGCTCAGAGAGGAGGCAAATAGGTCTACCTGAGGAGCACCCACAGATGGATAAAATCTTGGAAGACCGCCCCCCCCCATCTAGTTTCCATTTGTGAGGGTCTGGCCTGCTCCTGCACAGTTTTTCTACCACACAGTTTTTTACAGAATGTAGGATAGCTGTAGAGTGATATTGTGCTTTGAAGCTATATCCCAAGCTAACATGGCTAGTGTGCAAAGGGGATACAACCTGGGTCCCCTTACTTGTTGATGTACACATCATTGTGATATTGTCTGTAACTCTTGAAGAGGTCCTAGGGACCAAAGACAGCTCAGGGAATTGAGTGCCTTGATCAGGACAGGCGTCTCATTGATATTTATGTGCTTGCATCTGCCCTTCATGTCCCTCACCCCCTGTACTTTTATTTCTCCTGGAATGGCTCAACAAGCAAAGCTTGAGGCATCTGTGGTGACTGACTGCTGTGGAGCAGGGAGGGAGAAGGAAAGACCTTGATTTAAGGTTATATTTGTCTCCACCAATGATTTCTCTTCTGGCAAACCCTAGTACTGGGATTTGAAAAGATAAAGGGCGTTGATGCTGGGACCAAAGAGATTTCATATACCACTGTATCTTTCTCTTGTGGAATATTGCCAGGGATGTAATGAGAATTGATGCTATGAAACACAAAATCTGGATGTATTCCCTCTCAGTGACTGATGTCTGAGTGGAAAACCTTTAAAACTGATCTAAATAAAGATCTGTTTATTTTGTCCTGTGGAAGAAAATCTTTTTGAACTGAAATGTCTAGTTGACATCCCAGGAGCACAATCCTGTGTGAAAGAGTCAATAAATACTTTTGAATGTTCTCTTGCAATCCCAGCTTGTGCAAGAGATCTGTCCACCAAGAGAGAGATTCCTGACATTTTGAAAAAGATTCTGCAAAAATAAGCAAGTCATCTTAATACAGAAAAATATTGATACTTCATAGCCTGTAGTGAGCTGTAACTGGAGATAGACACTTTGTGAATCCTGTTGGTGTAGTGGATAGCCTGAATAGTAAGGCAGAAAACCAATACTATCATCCAAACACGCAAAAACCTTAAGAAACACCTGAAGTCTGGATGAATATGAATGTAATAGTAAACATATTTTATGTCTAGTGCTACCAGGAAACTTGAAAAAGGAAGAAGAGGCAACCGGTTGTGAAGTGACATCATTTTGAATGTGTGTCCTATCACAAATATGTTTAGGAAAGAAAGATCCAAAACTGGTCTGCAAGCATTTTTTTTCTTTGTTTTGTTTTGGGATTAGGAACATCCTTCAGTAAAATCCTTTCCCTACCTGAGAAAGAGGAACTGGTTTTATCGCTGCTTGAGATGGCATGTGATGAAAACAGGTGGAAACAAAACAGTCTCATCTGCAGGATAAGGAATGACCCCCTGGAAAAGAAGAATTTCCTTCCACTGCCATCTGTAACCCTGATGAATATTTTTTAGAGCCCATTTGTCTGAAATAAACTGTTGCCAAAGAGGAAAATGGAGATTCAGACTTTCTGAAAGAGGAGGGCCAGGATCAGAGGTGATCACAGGGTCCTTCAATATTCATTCAGACTTTTTGGAGTGTCCTTGGTTTTGGGAGATTTGAGACTTCTTTTTGGAACCTCCTTCCCGCGTCTTCTTAAATGTCTGTTTACCTGAATTCTGTTGAGATTGTTTATTTTGTTGTTTTGCTAAAACTGGATGAGAATTAAGAAAATTCCTTGGACAATTTGGAAAAATAAGGCTAAAAAATCTTAATTAGGTTGCCTCACTTTTTGATCACCTCTGCAGCAGAGGTGACAGACAATAAATCCTATCCAAGGGAAAATTTAAAATCTCATTTTAACATCATCTGGAAGGTTGTGGGAATGCAGCCAAGCAAACTTCCTTAAAACTGTACCAGTGACCTTAGCCCTGGAAGAAGTATCAACAGAGTCATACACACACTGCAGACAATGAGTAGTGACCTGTGCAATAGAAGAAACTTAAATTTAAAGCAGACGTTTCTTCACAAGAAAAAACTGTAGATAAGACATTCCTCATACTTTCACAATAAATCAGAATAAACTTTCACAATATTCTGAAATTCAAAGTTGCAGAAGTATATACTTTTCCCCATACCTATCAATAATTTTCCTTCTTTATTAGAAAGAGTAGGACTGGAATTAACTAAATGCTTAGTAGCAGAGGAGTCAACAAAGGCTATAGCTGCTGGGTCAAGTCTGGAAATAGTGCATAAAATGTAAAATATTAAGGAGCTTTATAATTCCTATCTCCCTTTTTATGGTCAGCTGGCTGATTGTCAGCAACATTGCAGGGAGTAAGACACATATCCTCTAAAGCATACAGGACAGGAGGAATGGGTGTAGGTTCTGGAAATACCTTCTGTTTTTTTGAGGCCTTTAGAAACCTCAATGTTCTTCCACTGAAAACAGTGGGCTATTCTAGCAATAGTCTCAGAGAAAGAGAAACTCCCACAGGGAGAATCAGAAAGAGAACTCTCCTCTAAGTCTGAATCAGAAATCTGAGGAGAAAACCCTGAATCTGGCCCTGCATCTTCCTTTTCAGATACAGAATTTTGAATCTCTTCAGGAAAGGAGGCATCCTTTTTTACCGGAAACTACTCTACAAGAAGAATAAATAGCCTGAATCGAACCCTGAGCCAGTCCCAGTAAACTACTCCTATCCAAAGAAATTTGAGGATGAATCAATACATGCTTGGTTTTCTGTTTCTTTTTATAGGAAAAATGTGTCCAACCATGTCATCAATGGCAGCCACTGCTTCCCCAAGGATGGGCACAGCATTCTGACTCAACAGGGAAACCTTCCCTGTTCCATCTCCCAGGACCAACAAGAGTGAGTCTCCCTTGCCCACTGAGCCCACTGAGGGGACCCCACCAGCTTTAGAGGATGTGGCTAACCCCTAGTCCATATTAGGTGTAGGTGCTACACCAGAGGGATTTGAGGTAAAAGAATGTCCTGATCTACAGAAAATGACCATAGCAGAATCAACCCCCTATGGATGAGTCAAATTGATAGCCTGCTGTGGTGTCAAAGGCTGTTTGCGTAACTGTTTCTTTTTGTAGCTGGAAGAAGACCAACCATAAGAGTGACAATCTGTTCCATGGTCAAGGCAAAAATGATGCCTCTATCCCTGGGGAAAACAAGCAACATTGCCAGTAAAACTACTGGTCTACAACAGTTATTTTTTGATAGAAAAAAACACAGTATAAAGCACTTTCAAACACTTATGGCAGCCCCACAACCTTAAAATAAACACACTTCCTCCACAGAAAATAGTGTATTAGTTAGATAACACTATTTTGAATCTGACAGAAGAATGAGTTCTCCATTTAAAAGTACAATACAGTCCTGAGACAATCCTTTAAAACACAACATCCCTAGCTTTAAGATAACTTTCCTGGAGAGTAAAGTAATAAAACAGCAGTCAAAAATAATAAAATGGAATGTCTTTTTTTTCTCCAAAGTGATCGTACCTGCCCAGCTAAGGAAAGCACAAGCTGACCATCGATCATCAAAAGCCCCAGAGGAGCAGACTCTTTGATGGCAGTAAAGCTCGGAAGATCTTCTCACCTAAACTTCTCTATTAGTTAGCTCAGGTTGTGCTGTTTGACAGTTAGGGCAGGTGGAATATGCCCAGAAGCTTTGGAAACTGACTGGCTATGACCTTGGCAGGATATAACCCCTACAGCTTAGAGCAGGATAACATTTGAAGGTATTGATCACATCTGGTTTAGGCATCAAAGACCTGATTGAAAGGGGAGTGCTGGAAGCAAACACAGAACAGGCGTGCATCTTCATTGAAGTAGAGTCCAGAAATAAACAGGTAATGCTACAAGTTAACCAGAACCTTACCAGGACAGAGCTTGAGTATTGTGTTCAGCTCTGGAGGCCAAACAAAGCAAGGGATATTTATATTGCTATAGGGATTCCAGAGGAAAGCCACAGGACCGATTTATGGGATGGATGAGAAAAGCTATGCCCAGAGACTAGAGGAGCTAAAATACCTGAGTAAATAATAGGTGAGACAGTGTGGGCATGATATTGGTGAAAAATATCATATCAAGGAGTTTTGAAGGTGTCACCTTGCACAAAAAGAAAAGGGAGAAAGTCGGCACAAGTAGTAGATTAAAGTGAACTAATATTTGGATCTCCAAAATTATAGGTACACAAAAAGGGACATGTGCCAGTGGAAGAGACTACCAGACCAGGTGATGGAAAAGAAACCTACATTTGTATTCAGTAGGGCATGGGAGAGGTGGAGAAGAGGTTAATGGTAAGGAGGAGATGGAAGAAGTATTGAATGTTGAATGCACTTAAAGGACAACTTAGATGTGATTATTCACTTCTTCTGGTATCATCCTAATGTAACATAAAGTAACTGTTGCAAATATAATCTAATCCCTTAGTGCAAATGGGAAGGTTGCTGGTTTGTTAGACCATCACTAAGTGTGGACATCATGATAGAAAATTTTGAATCTTGTATCTTTATTTGATGAATATTTTTTTTTATTTTCAACACATCAGTACCCTTTGTTTGTAATCAGCATTCCACAAATCCTATGACTATATATTTACTGTTTTAAGCCATGTTTTATTTTTTTCTTAGGATGTGTGATACTGGCGAAGGGCTATTCACTTTTCAGACAAGAGAAGGTGAAAAGATTTACCAGATGGTACATTCAGCTACAATGGCCATTGCTGAACAACACGAAAGGTTAATGATGGAAATGGAGAAAAAGGCACGAGTATGTATGACTCCTTTTGACTTTTTTAACATGTACCAACATAATAACATTTCCAGCTTGGAAATGTCATTTCATGACTGCCTGAAATATGCTGTCTGCAAAGGTTGTAAACAATCTGATAAATGCACTGGCAAGTAGTGCTGTACTGAACTGTAATTTATACAGTGCTAAAACAAACAAGGTTTTATTTTGAGGACAAATGAACTTGTGAACAAAATAGTCTATTTTGCTCTTTTTATTTGTTTTATTTTACTTTATTTTTGCATACTTTTCAATACTGCCCAGCCTTTTGCTTCTAAATGGCACAGCTTTTCAGTGACCTTTTACTCTCTTTATTCTTCAGTAGCCTTTAACCCCCAACAAAACCCCTTAGGACACATCCTCCATTTTCAGGGGAGAAGTTGCTTTACTGAGCCATCTGCCTTTTGGCTGACAGTGAATGGCAAGCATGCCTTACAACTGTCTAGATTTTCACAAAATGTCTGTGTTATGCCTCATATTTTTATTGTGTTCCTCATACAATTTGTGTGTTTTTTTTGTAAAGTATTGAGGATTAAAGTCACTAGATAATGACATACATTTGAGTTTCATAATTCATACCAATCAGAGAATGCATGCTAATACAAAACCTGTTAGTCTAGCTGCTTTCTATGTTTATACGAGAAATACATAAAAATTGTCCCTGATTCTGGGCCTTTGTCCTCCCCATTATCTTTAGCTTTGTCCAGATTTCTTGCATTTAGATGTTGAGAGGTATGATGGCAAGACTCAGAACTGGTAGTTTATTATCTGAGATAGGAAACCTTTCATTACTTCTGTGTTCCCAGGTATCAGTCCTGCATACCACAGAGATGGCCAGCAATACCTTAGTGCTTGGAAGTGTACTTCCACATTAACTGTTGGGAGGCTACTGTAATGTGCACTGCTTAACAGCCTACTGCTACTTTTGGTGGGTCTTATTGTCTTTTGGGCCTACAAGTTTCATCTTCCATATTGTGGTCAAGCTGAATGACCTAACCACATATCACCCTCTCTTAAGGAAAGGCAGACCAGCTTTAGTGACTCACTTCCAGTCATCCTGAGCTGGCTGGAACAGTAACTATGCATGCTACTCTAATCTAGGTCATTGGGGCTATAAACAGGGTTTTATCCAACTATACTGCAGAGCTAGCCTGGTTTCAGAGCTCTTTTATTCATAGCTATCTCCATTTTGTCTGCCTCGTATGTACTCTTCTCCCATTATTCCTCTGTTGTCTACCTCAGGTTTTTCTCAAACTCTCCTTGGTTTTAAATATCACAGAAATTTCTGGTAACACAAGCCCAGTACCATTAATTTTGTTCAATTGTTGAAGATGTAAGGTCACTAGATGCTCTTCCCTTTTAACAGAGGGAAACTGGACGCACTAAGCAAAAGAGTATGTGGAATCTGACAAAAAACACAGGGACGCTGTTTATAACTTTAAATCTTTGTACTATACTAAAAGAAAATGACTTCGGTTTTAAATATATCACATGATGTAATGCAATGAATAATGTCCTCAGGCAGAAGCAAAAGATAGTTTAACACTTCAAAAGCTTAACTCATAATGATCTGTAACAATTGTGAATTGCATATTCTTAAATAATTAACTTGCTAACAAGTCTGGGATGGTTGCCTGTTACGTTGTGTTGGCTTGCTGTTCAGAATTATTCTAGAAAATATTTAATTTCTCAAGCTGTACTGGAATGTTAAAATAAACTTTGTATCAGGCAGAGTTGTTCATATAACAAAAATGTAAATGCTGCTGAACATACTCATACTTGCAACTTGTGTGTGTGTGTGTGTGTGTGTGTGTGTGTGTGTGTGTGTGTGTGTGTGTGTGTGTGTGTGTGTGTGTGTGTCTATGCACACCCAGTCCTATAGCAAATCACATCAGTCATTCTTGGCTCTTAATTAATTTTGGCTTGTCTTTCAGTCCCTTTTAATTTGTGGTATATATTGTGGTATCATTGTGCTATTCAGGCAGTCACTGTTTGTGCACATGTCATGAAATTCATATTAATGTCCTGTGCTTAAAAGAGATATTTCCTTACAGTTCAGCTGAACTCAACTATCTCATTTCATTGTATTAACCCTTTCACACCTATTACTTCTTCCTCTGTGCAGTGTGAATATAATAACTTATGAAGTGGGAGTCCAAGGCTAGAGTCCTGTGAGTTCCACCAGAAGAGGTCATCATCATGATCATATCACTTCAGCAGGTCATACCATGTTAATATATGTGTATGCTGATGAAATACATCAGAATGGCTTTGCTTAGAATAAAACTGAAGGACAATAAAAAAGCGTTGGAGTTTAATAAGCAAAACTTTAAGTAACAAACACACACGTTTCATTGTTGTCTGGAACTCTGTGTGCCATAACTGAATTTTTGCAAGAGAAAAATTAGTCTATACTTAACCAGCAGATGTGTGCTTCAGTGTCTCATGAGAAATGCATACAGAACAGAAAAAGATAACTACAATGCAATATAATATATGGATATTTTGTTGAAATAAATCAAACTAACTCTGCTAACATTAAAACTGCAAGGCATTAAAAATCCATACATTTAATCAGCAAGACTTAAAACAGGAAATGTACAAGTTTCATTGTGTTGTACTTGTTTTAGTGTGTTACTTTGAACTAGAGGGAAACTCAATATATGCCTGAACAGCAGACATTTGTCTGTACACCTGATGGAAAATGTAAACTGAATACAAAAGGAGAAATGCAAAACAACCATAGGGGAAATTCACTTATAGGGCATAGGAAATAATGATCCATAATAAGAGAACGAACAGCAGTTGCAACTATGGAGGGGATTCAGTAAAGCCTACAAAATAATTTTGACCGTTTGCGTGGGCATAGATTCAGTAAACTCCACGTAGCGGCTCCCACTCAAGCGCAAACACGGAAACCTTTGTGGCCTGCAAATTACAGTATAAGTAGCTGAACTGTATGCCAATGAAGGAAATCAACACGATGGAGCGATTCAACAACTTGTGAAGTAACTATGTAGACTCCATGCTCATGTTGGCCACGTATGCGAAAGTTGTCCAAGTACAGCCACACAAATGAGTCTACACAGAAACTATAGCAAGTAATTATCCATACATTTCTACAGAATAGACCCCAACATGTAACCCCACACACATTATGACATTCCCAGACATGTGGGATGCTAGAAAATTATATTAAAGATAGCAACAATTCCTTATTAAGTGCCATGACATAAATGCCGCTTTGCACTCCCACCCCCAAATGAACAATGTAATCGTAACTAATGTCGACAGCTAAAAGTGTAAGCCCCATGAAACAGCGAATCCCAAACCTGAATTCCTTTGTGTAGATATATATACACCTGGGTAATACCCTCCCTCGACTTATAACATTGGGCTTCCCTTCAGTTTCATTGCCTACATGGTTACCAACCATGAAGATTCAGGGCTGTCAACATGGTGAAGATGCAAATGAGGTCAAAACTCATTAGAATTGCTGAATCCTAAAAACTTGTAAGCATGTAGAGATGTTCACTTCATGTAGGCAGTTCCACAGTGTTCATGTTGAATGCATTGCAATAGTGAATAATGACATCGGAGGATATTTCAGGTTACACTTACAGAGGTGTACATGTAGGTCTGTGATGTGTAAATGTGCATGTAAGCAGTGCACAATACACAAGTTATGTGTCATCCTCTTTATTGCTTGTTAAACTGTATCATATCTGTCTGCATTACATTAAAATTTATTTTTTAATTTTCTTCCTTTGTGCGATGTGGCGCTTACCACATGAAATGGAGGAATGAATGCCAGGTTTCAAAGCGCTTGTCACATAACTATTCCTTTGGCAGCATGTGTATATGTAGGGCTAGAGAATAGAAGGTCATGGGGTCTATTACAGGGTTTGCAAACTTCCCTCTACATTTTGAAATACATGTTTGTGCTATATCACTGGCATGGACAAAAGCAATAAGTTCGCTTGTGTGCACCTTATTTCAGTGTCAGTGTACTCATCAGTGCATAGGTCCTCACAGGTGTGAAGCGTGCACTAATTGGCACTAACAGAATTTATATATTCAGTAAAGTCGCAGATGTTTACATAGCTGATAATTACAGGAGCAAGTGATTTCATTACAGTGGAGCAATTCAACAAGCTATAAAGCATGCATGTAGCTTAAATTCTGTTTTTCCTGCATAGTTCCATATCATGGGAGTAGACACAAGGAAATTCTAGGCCTTAAATAAAGTTGTCTCAACTGCTGTGTTTGTAAGGTAAGTCCTGAACTTAGAATGTGTTCTGTAATAATATTATCTGCCTCTTATCTATCTCTATATATGTTAACAGTGCAGTAATGAAGTAAATAGTGTTGGATTTGTACAGAAAGTACCTTAACATGTGGCAGCAGACACTTATTTTACTCATATGTGTCTGTTAGTAAGGTGTTCTTTCTTATTCCTCTCCTTTTTATTGCCCTTTTTGCATGATGCGCTGCATAGTGCAAATAGGTTAAGTAGAAAGGGCTGTATTTATCGGGTTTGTGCGATGCTAGGCAGACCACCTATGAAGCAGATGGCCAAAAATAGAAACCTGATACATTCCATTAATGCCCTTGAACATTGTGATAACCTGGCCTGGAGTACAGATGGTACTGGGTTCTAGTACACAGTGTGCAGCCTTTGTTTTACTGCTGTGACATTACAGTTTACTACAATGAAGTGCAACATACACTACTGTTTCCTCAACATTCTTGTGGCAACAGGTGTTAGTGTGGGAATGGCATACACATGGTGCCGGGTTCGAATACACCATATGCCATACAGTATTATTTTTACTGACGTGAGCAATGTGGCTCATGTTTGTGTACCACTTATACTCAAAAAGGTGATGAACCCAAACCAATGTGAATAAAATGCTCCTTTACTGCATCCAAAAAATGGTTAAACGCTTTCACCCACCAAATGTGGGCTTCATCAGAACCACTCACAAATTCCTACAACAGTTTAAATACTAATTTTGGCACCAAATGACTGCTTAAAAAGTCAAGCATTTAAAGTGATACACTACATAAACTTCATAAAAAGCTGAGATAAGACAGCTTAAGACATACATCCATAATTAATAAAATATGAAAGAAACACATGAACTACACTTATAAAAAGTATATGCTAAAATTGCTTCACTCCAACTAAATATTCAAATGACAAAGGCAGTGATGTGTGTATTACACATAGTAGAAGGCTTTTACATAAGTCTACACCTGTGTGTAAATCGTGTATTAATAGTATATCACAAATAGATGTATATGTAAAACTAAAAATAAAAATACTGTAAAGATATGCAACAAAATATACATAGATTGTATAACTGTAGTTTAACATACAGTTACATTTTGACTACTGTTGCTTTTTAACTAAAATGGGTTTAATAGATATGTGGTTGTTAAGACCAGGCAACGTTGAAGTATCAGCAAACAGTTGCCACCATACCTCTTTATATCCTAAAATAGCCTTGTAGTTGCCCCCCCCCCCCACCTCGGGTCAATTTTGATATTTTCCAAAATCACAATCTTAAAAGAATGTGTGTTCCCACACTTTTCAATGTGCCTATATAAGGCATTATTTATATCCTTCTTTCTGATGCTATATAGGTGATCGTATATGCGTTTTTGAAGCACCTTTCCATCTTACCTATATAGTACCCAGAACAAATCAACCACTTAGCCATATAAACCACTAGTTTGGAATTACAATTGCCCTGCCTGAATCTAATCCTAGTTTTGTTACTATTATCTAATGTTATTCCTTTCTCCTCCATTATAAATGGGCATTGTTTGCAACAGCCACACTTAGTCGTGTATTTGTTCTTATTTTTATTGCCCATACCCCTTCCTTCATTTCTTTGTTCCAAACACATCTTTAAATTGCGACCCATTTTGTACACAAATATTGGCTTAGTTCCTACAGTGTCAATAATGTCATGATCTGCCGGTAGTACATTCCAGTTGTTGGTTAAAATACTCTTAATTTTCCTAACATAGGGACCGTACTCAAGAATACACGTTCGATGGTAAGCATTAACTGTTACTTAATTTCATCTAATACATATGGCATTAGTCTCCCTGTGGTTAGCACAAAGTAATGGGGGATATTTGGAGCCCCATTCCTTGATGATATATTGTCTAACGTCAGCCATCATGTTTTTACAGTATCCCCTTTCGTCAAATAAGCTGGTAATAAAGTTCAGTTCTATCATATCTGTGTAAGAGGGAGTCATCCGGGCTGCTCTTATGCATTATCCCTTAAAGATGTTATACATTACTGGAGTATTCTAAATACCCATTGGTGAAGGTGTTTTTTCTATATATTTGGGATTTAAATCCCTTTTCTCCATTGGAAATAAGTGTGTCCAAAGACGCTATCCCTTCCCTAAAGCTCGAATATGTGAATCTCAAGTAATCACTACTTTTATCCAGATAATCTAAAAAGATATCTAAACCAGCTGTACTACCATCCCATAGGATGTAAATATCATCCAAAAATCTGGAAGAGTATCTAACGTGTTTGAAATGGATACTGAAAACACGAAAGACTCTTCCCAATCCAACATAACCAGGTTGGCAAAAATGGGGGTACAAGCTTCCCCCATCGCCACCCCCCTGGTTTGTTGGAAGAGTTCACCTTCAAAATAAAGGTACTTGACCAGGCAGACCCCTCCTGCCACAAGATGAATAATCCCAGTCTTCTTAATGTAAAAAACACAGCAAAAAGAATCCCACAAGTGCAATGTGTTCACAGATACCTTAAATATCTGGCTAGTAGTCCCTCACTAACAGCAGTGATTGCTTAATTTAGGTCAGACAAGTCTGTTTTAACAGTCCATATTATATACCTGATGATCCAACACTGCAAAAGCAAGAGGAGCCCACTGTGGAGTTATCACACATACAAGATCAGAACTTGCAAAATTATTAGCAGGAACAATGCAGTTCATCAGCTTCTGTCTTGTCAACCCTTAAAATACTGTAGACTTGAAATCATCACCTCATGTTGTTGCTGTCACATTATGTAGGAGATTTGTATTCTGCTGGTGCTGTAGTGCAAGACGTAAAACTGTGCAACCCAGAGAAGAGGGGAATCTTTTTTTTTTTCTTTTTAATTAACACTTTTCTGGGTCTGCATGCCATTAGAGGTGAAGTATAAAGGGTGTGCACAGAAACCCCCATGTTGGATCATGCAGTGATCATATGTCTTATACAGAAAAAGTTGTTTGGAGTGTTTGGTGGCTTTTATTTGCAACATCATGCTACGCTGTTGTCTACTTTAGATATTTTAGTTACAGTATTTTACGTCTTAACCAAGATACAGAAGATAGTACATTATATATTCTACACAGTCTGTTTCTGACTTGCCTAGTGGAACTTCTACCACAGAAGAAACCATAAGCCGCATGATGGTTAGTCATTTAATGTCCACTGCAGAAGCAGTATGAGGCAATCAACATAAAGGAGACATTAGAAATGACCAGGAACTGACTTTCTGCTTTTCAGTGACAGCAGTGATTACCTTGCATTACCGCAACTAAACCTCCTTGCTTAAGTTTCTCCAGAGTTACAACAACCCTCTCTGCATATCCAGCATCTACATAATCAATAGGATGCTCTTCATCTCCAAAATCATACACTGAGTCTCGATGAGTATCTCTTACTCTCTCCCTCTGCCATATATTGTAATCTAGTATATTTAACATTTCATTGCAAGCAATTTCAATACAAATTATAAGGAAGTCTGCAGTACTAATTAAGTTCTAAAATGCTGTTTTACTTGCATGTTTCACTTTTTTCCAATTTGACATTTTATATTAAAATGAAGCAAGAAGCAAAGGGAATTTCAATTCTTAACATATAAGCAAATGTATTTTATTTTTTATTTTCATTTACCTTTGCTACTGGCTTTAAATTTCTGTTATTTTATTTATGTGAAAATGTAATAGCAGAGCTGTCAGCACAGCCTAGAACAGACTCAGAGCCTATTGACACCTGATTCCGACAAAATTGATGTTGCTTTCCTAACTGGTGAAAAAAGCTCACGCCCACTCTTGTTACGTTAAATGATAGGCAGGGTTACAGGCATACCTTTACTTTCTTTCTTTCTGCCTCTACACGTCTTGGTGTTTCATGTGGAAAGCAGCTACCATACTGAAAACAATAAAGTATTATCAAGAAACGCCAGTCTTTGTGAGCCTTGCCATTTCACTGATGGTTGTCTATGAGATAGGTAACTGTTGAACCATTCAAGAGTGCAATATGATAAACCGAGGATGATTAGCTGATGTAGAAGTTTAGAATGAGAGGCCATGTTGGGGCTTTGGATAGGTTAAAAAAATGTGAACAGACAAGACTTCCAGAGTCCATAGCCTTATTGACAGTGTCCTTGAAAGAAAATAAGGCAGTTGTACTGTGAGCTGGTCAAAACCCATGTTGAGTAGAGGATAATAGTTGATTCAGAATGAAATGGTTAAGAAGCCATTTATGTACATATTTTTCTAAAAGTTTAGAGAGATGGGATAGAATGGCAATGGGATGAAAGTTGGATAAATCAGTAGAGTTGCCTCCTTTATGTAAGGTGATAAATTATTTTTTCCTTGGAATTGGGACATAAGATTTTAGAATATACCTGTTGATAAGGATACTGATAGAAAAGGCTGTAGTCTCTGCTACTAGTTGAATGTATTAAGGTGGGAGGTCATCTGCAGAAGTAGAGCAGGGCTTTAGCTAGAGTAAACGTTTTTACTAATGTTGTTGGAGGGTAAAGGAAGGAGTTGTGATTTCTTTTAGGAGAATACAAGTAGAGAATATTGTAGGAAAGGGGCCAGAAGAGCCAGCAGGGAATAATGAAGATGACTGTGCAGAGTTTCTGGTTAAGATGACAATACTTTCACGAATGTTAAGTATTGAACCTATTAACTATTTGAGGTGTTGGACTTTTTTGGAACCTGTGTTAAGGAGTGAATTAATGGTTATGTGTGTGGTTAGTTTGTAGGAGTGTATAACATTTTCTATCCTTCATTACTTGTTTTTTAACCTGGCTGTGAATTTTTCCATAGAAATGAAGGTTTGGGTCAGTTTTTACTGCCCATTTCATGCCCTCTCTCTATCTGTCATGAGGTATTTAAACAGCTTCAAAAGCACTGGGAAAGTTAGATTTGGTTCTTTTAGTATAGACTAGTGGTAGGCTGGTAAGGGTGTTTAAAAAGCTGTATTGAACTCATTCACTGCTTCAATCATGGGAAGAGATTTTAATGAGGATCATATTGTGGCTTTTAATATATATCAGTGAACACCTGTTGGTTAAACTTAGTCAGATTGTGGGTTGTTTTATAATTATGATATTTGGTCACATGGGAAACTGTTCTGTGGGTGTACGCTGGTAGGTAGTCAATCAGGGTATCTGGAAGTACTGCAAATTACCAGAAACACAAGCCAAGAAAAAAAAAATACTCCAAGTCGCATAGGTCAGACCAGTAAACATTTCATAAAGATTAGTGCTTTAATCTTGCAACAATAAAAAACTTCATCAGGTAATACGAATTGCTGCACTGGCAAATGTTGGTATGTCGTCAGTGTATGGAGGAAGAGTATAGTAAGGGAAGAGTAATGCAGTATTTCCAGCTTTCTTTTGTACTCTGCCTACTCTGATAATGTTCTGTCCAAGAGGAAGAAGCTCCAAGTCTTTTATACAAGGTTGGAGCCAAATTTCAGTGGCAGCTGGTATATTTGGGGTATAATGAGAAATCCAGACATGAAGTTCTGTTATTTTGTTGCATATGCTATGAAAGCTTATAGTAATAAGGTTTGGTGTTTTAGAATGGGTTGAAAAGGATAGAGGTAGAGTTGGACCTGGATTAGGAAGGATGTCACCATAATGAGAGATGTTGAATATAAATAAGGTTTAATGATTTGATTTTTGGATGGATATAGTGGAGTTTTATTTTGTGGTTGGGAATGTTTTAATAAAACATTTTCAATGTAGACAGGTCCTATATCAAATAAGCCCAGGGAGATTTCACAACAGCCGTTGGCAAAGTTTAGGATAGTATTAGTCGAAGTGGCAGTTGTTATACTTGTATTTTTTATGGTGGATAAGGATGTAAGGTGTTTTAGGAGAAGGAGAGCTATGGTAAGGCTAGAGGGTATTAGCTTGACTTCTGTAGAATGAGCTGGAAGGATAGTATTGATGTTGAGAGGAACACAGAGGAAGGAAGGACAGAAGAGTATAAAAGTCGTTTTGCAAATATTAAGTAAAGCATGCAGGGGATGGTAATGTCCCTGGGGATAGGGGTTAAGAAGAGTGTAAGTACAGATGTAGATGGGTAGGAATTTGAGTAGGAAAGTGGAGTGAAGTGAACCTGAGTGTAGTGATGGCAAATTTAGCTGGGCCCACACAGCAAAGTTGGAAAAAGATAGTAGAGAAACAATGAGCCAGGTAGGAGACCTATTTTCCTATTATCAGAATAAGAATGTTGTCTGCTGATAATATGTACCAAGCTTATAAAAGAAGAAAAATAAATATGGAAAGAGGAAGAATCTTTCAGGACCAGTTAGAAAGCAATTACCAAGTTTCAAATAGGACACAGTACTGTTTTGCTGGGTACAGGTCAATAGGTTAAGGAGGGGTGTATAAACTAGAGTAAGGAATGTTAATAGTTCCCTTAAACATGGAAAATACAAGCAGCAAATACTGAGGTAAGTACCATTTTCCACACCACAAAAGGAGGTTAAAATCAGTTAGAGAGACGGCAAAGTTAATTTTAGACTACAAGGAACTTTTGAATTATAGAGAGACATTAGTGATAGTTGGTGGAAAAAGGGGACAGGGGCACAGCATCTTCTGTCAGGGTGAAGGTGTTAAAATAAGGCAGACTAGATAGTATACTTCATTTAAAGTATTACACATTTAGTGACATTTATGTAGAAAAATGAAAGGTCTGCATACACTACATAGGAGTTATTTTTTATTATTTGTTTTTTAATAGGGGGTTCACATACAATGGCTGCACAGGAAAGGTGTTCTTACTAGCCATATCTTATTTATATTAATAAGTCTTATTGCAGCCAGGAACTGGTGATAGCCACACTCCTCTGATTCCATAAAATTGCTGCAGAAATCAGTAAAAATGATGAAGTAATGCTGAAAAACTATATAAACAAACTTATAAATACTCTTTTCTCACCATCAAGTTTCTTGCAGCTTTTTCCACATGAGTCATGGAGGAGTTCCCATCTAAGTTTATAACTGTGGTTCTCACATATGAGAATTTAAGTCTAGTATTGGAGAAATATATACCAACTCCAAAACTACTGTATAGGTTCATAGTTCATAGCTTAGTACTAGGCTAACTGCCCTTATGGGCCATTTTTAAGCCTAGCCAATTACCCCATGTCAGAATCAAACCCTACACCTTGTGTTTCCATTATACCAACCACCCACCCCTCTTGGAGTATTCCCTCTTCACTCATGTACAAAATCTTAAATTTATTACATATAAATAGTGGGAGTGTGGTGAGAGCAGCCCCTATGGCTGGAGTATGAGGGGGCTTTCCCTTTACAAAAAATGCTTAGAATATGTAACGGATACTTTTCATAGTTTGCTGCTACATGCATTAAATCAGATGCAAATAGTTCATGCTTTTGGGACTTACATTTATACGTCTCAGGCTTTTAATATATTGCCCTAATACAGCTTTACCATTAAGCAATAACCACAGCTTCAGAAACTACAAAAACCCAGCTTGGAGTTGCCTCAGTAGCTCTGTAACCCATAAATGAGCAGACTAAGTACAATGCTGACAACGTCCTCACCTAGCCAGACTCTCGGAGACTGCGGGGAAGGGAAGATGTGGACGTTTTGAACTCACTGACACCTGAATGAGTATTCCTCTTGCCATCCATACCTACTTATGATGTCTGGAGATTATTTGGAGTACATTTCCATAATCAAGTACTTATTGATTAATGATAATAAAAGATTGGATTGTGGGGAGTAAAATGATATTAACATTGTTTGTTGCTGATGTTCTGCAATGGAAATATTAACCACTGTCACTTACTATGAATATTTTCATATTTACATTAATATCTTCATAAATGAATGCGCACATGTTTTTGAGGGACAAAATGTGAAATGTCATAGTGGAGACAGAAAAATGCATTGCTACTGTTCATGTATAAATGCACTGCTATGGTGATATTGCTAGTGTTTATTTGGAATTATAAAAATATGAAATATTTCTATGTTTGTATTAATATTGCCACATTCAAGTGACTTAGGAAAGTACTGTATGGTATCATCTGTAATGCTGAAAAAACTGTGACTGACACTTGAACATTAAGTTGTACAGCTTGAGAGATATTGAGTATTGTTTGTACTACTAATTATGGCTAAACACCTCATATTTCAACATTTTCTAACATCTAAAAACTAAGCATCCAAAAAATAACTGCTTGACATATGAAAACTTAAATCTGGCTGAATAAAAATGCTACTTATACTATATAACAAGATTATACCGTTTCCAATATATGAAAATTTGTGAAAATATTGAGAAAATATATTAAGATTTGTGCATTATGCTATATTATTATAATAGTTTGAAGATTTTGACTATATTGACTTTTATCAATGTAGATATAAATTTTAACTGAATAGCATTGGTGTCTGTACTCATTCAACAGAATTTGCTGTTGACACAATATTTTTATTTGTTTGTCTTTAGCCTATCTTGACCTCGCCAAGGCTTTCAATACCATCCCCCACTCTGGAATTATAGATAAACTCACTAAACTGGGCATAAATCCCTATGTCACAAGATGACTGGCCAACTGGCTCACTGACAGAACCCAAGCAGTAAATGTAGCCAACTCCAACTCCAACTTCATACCATTGATGAGTGGAGTACCACAGGGTTCGGTCCTGGGTCCTCTCCTGTTCAGCATCTACTTCTCTTAAGTGCAGGCCAACACAGAAGGTCTTTGACTAACAAAGTTCACAGATGACTACAAACTGGGAGCCATAATAGAATCACCTAATGATGTAGACATTCTACAAAAGGGCCTCACAGAGACAGATGCTTGGTGTCAAAGTCATGGCCTCAAGCTCGATGCCAAGAAGTGCATTGTCATCCCCTTTGGGAAAAACTTGGTACCCATGAACATAGGCGGTAGCTCACTAAACACTGAAAGTGTGATGAGACCTCAGGACACAGGTGGACAGCAGTCTCTCCTTTGATAACCACATCGCCACAGTAGTCAGGAAAACCTTCTATGTGGCACACCTCATGACAAAAGGGTTCTCCTCTAGAAAAAAGGTCATTGTTCCTCCCTACTCATCCCTCATCAGACCCATTATAGAGTACAATGCCCCATTTGGCATGTATCTCACATGACACCTACAACAATTGGAAAGGCCACAGAAATACCTCATTAAGAGGATTACCGGCCTCAAACAGATGCCATACACAGACCATCTCAAAAACTCCAGCTCTACTCCATCGCATATCACCTACTCAGAGGCGATCTCTGCCTAACATACAAAACTATGTCAAACCCAGAGCTGTTGGACATTCTACACTTAAAGAAATCCTAATCTCTCCAAACCACACACTCCAAGGACCTAAACCTTGTCACCACAATAAACATAACATGCTGGAAGGATAGATTCCTGACCCAGAGACTTCCCCTACTCTGGAACAAACTACCAGTTCATGTCAAGCAAAGCTCCTCATTGGCCCTCTTTAAGAAAAGTCTTGACGGCTGAATGGGAAATAGAAAATTCACCCCAGGTATCCCTTGTACAGCACTGCTTGACAGGGGCACAAGAAAATAATTTTCTTGGGTGGTGAATGCCAGGGAACCTTTTTGGCTAAGATTATATAGTCCCCAGGGCCGATAGCCTAGTACCTACCTATGAACCTATTTAGAGGAATGCTTCACAGCTGCTAGATGTTAATAAGTGACTGCAATATTTAATCTTTACTTAACAAAATTCTCCCTACTTTTTCATCTGTTTTGTATTGAAGAAATGCAATGGACTATGGCCTTTACAGGTTTACTGTAAAGAGTGAAACACAAATCAAAC
Organism: Protopterus annectens; assembly: GCF_019279795.1. Classification (NCBI taxonomy): domain Eukaryota; kingdom Metazoa; phylum Chordata; order Ceratodontiformes; family Protopteridae; genus Protopterus; species Protopterus annectens. Next base: position 944,854,854 of record NC_056732.1, read on the forward strand.
TTATACACTTATACATTAAAACAGAAGCAATGATGTCTGACTGCTTTAGGACATATTTAAAAAATTCAGTACCTCAAAATGCCACTGCTGAATACAGTACCTTCGTACATTTCAGAAAATATTAAACTAATAACACTTTTTTTTCATCTTGAAAGATCATGTTCATAGATAGGTAGGTTCATATATACAAGGCATGCTGACCAGGAGGCAATGAGCCTAGCCCAAATCCCCAATTGGTTCAAAGTACTCTCTGGTTAACTGACTTGCTTAAGGTCACACAGTAGGCAAATAATGGCTGAGGGAATCAAACCTTCTACCACAGGAAGTAGAGTATTAACAGCTCACAGCCTTAATCCAGTTCACCAACTGCCAAACAAAACTGCCATGTTGCATTGGTTGGAAATCAAGCCAAGGCCTCTCATGTGACAAATGAGAATTCTACCTCTAAACCACCAATACACATCTCCCATGTGGGTTTCACAAAAAATTATTTGCTGTGTATGTTACCTATAGTAACATATGTTAGATGTTCACAGTAAGAAAGTGGGAGAGGGATGACTGTATCATATAACTTAGTAATACTCCTATAAGATTTTTAGACTACATAATAGCTGAAAAGGCTCCAGAGGACTAGTCCATCTCTACAAGGTCAAGAAATGACTTAAGGCATCCACAGTAGACTACAACATAGCATAGTCTTTTAAAACCTTGTATAGCTTCTAACCGCAGCTCATGTTCCTTGGCGTTGTGTGCAAGCCATTTTCCTTATCGCACAGTTGTCTCTGCATGTGTGATCACCTCCCCCCAGTTGGGGCTGCTGCCTGTATAAACATCATCATGGTTGCGTGAACGGAAACAACAAATTTAAAAAAGAAATTGGACCCTGTATATATAACTTTACTTTATCTCACAGTTCTCTCTGTGTCTGTGATCACCCCCCCCCCCCCCCCCACAGCTGGGACTGTTACTGGTATAAACATCACTGTGGTCATGTGAAAGGAAACAACACATTTAAAAAACAAAACAGACCCTGCACTCATATAACTTTACCTTATCAAACAGTTCTCTCTGCAACTGTGAATACCCTCCTCCCTCAGCTGGGACTGCTGCTGGCATACACATCATTGAGGTAGCATGAAAGGAAACAACAAATTTAAAAAACAAAGTGGATCCTGCATTTATATAATTGTAGGTCTTTCACCTAAAGAAACCTAGATGTTAACTAGGTGCTATTACATTACAAAGTAGTAGTAAGTGGTGCAGACACTGCCGGGGGCACAGCTCATAGTATTCCTTCATCTCTACATTGAATCCATTAACTGTTAATTAAATTTTACTACGTTAGCCGAGTCATATAGGCTTTTTAAAGACTTTTGCCCTTCAGTGAGAGGCCAGGTTCACTAGGATTTTATATTATAATAATCTAATCTCAGAGGTTCTCTATCTAGTCCCGCACCCTCCCTCAAGAAATGTCCAGTTCTCTGTCTAGTCCCTCAACCCCCCTCAAGAAATGTCCAAAGAGGGTTTATTTAAAGTGAGAGGGTTCCAGGCACCATTTTTAAAACCTTGTATAGTTTTTAAAAGCAGCTCCTGTCCCTTGGTGTTGTGTGCAAGCCATGTAAGTGTATTTTCCATTCATTTTGTGAATGTTAAGCTATGATACTTGGCTGTGTTCATTCTGACAAGGGTAGTTACTGCATAAATTACTGCTGTGCTGTACCATATTATGCTAGGATATAGCAGGAATTAACTGCTACACAATCTCATTCTGATGTGTTTACTGTAACCTCTGAGCATTAAACATTTGATTAATTCCTGTATGATTAAGATATCTATGTTGGAGCCATTTTCCTGTTTTGTCCTTATCTTCTAGTAACACCACCAAATGTTTAGTTACATAACCTACAGTATGATTCACAGTAAGACTTTATGACTGTTAACTTTGTCCAACTACTTGCAATAGGGCTATTGTAAGTCATGTTTGCATTGTTGTAGTAATGTATACAGAATGCAGTTTTAAGGGGCAGGTTTATTTACTTTGTAATGTTTTCATGAATTCTAAGTAAAGTAAGCCAGTTTGTCTCCTTGCTCAATACCTCTCTTTTTATGTACTGTTCTCCCAGTCTTTTTACCTTATCTCATGGTTATCTCTGCATTTGTGATCACTCTCCCCCCAGGTGGGACTGTTGCTGTCATAAACATCATTAAGGTAGCATGAAAGGAAACAATAAATTTAAAAAAAAAATGTGGACCCTGCATTCATATAACTGTAGGTCTTTCACTGAAAGAAACCTAGATGTTAACTAGCTGCTATTACATTACAAAGTAGTAGTAAGTGGTGCAGACACTGCGGGGGACACAGCTCATAGTATTCCTTCATCTCTACATTGAATCCATTAACTCATAACTCCATTTTACCAGGTTAATCAAGTAATATAGGTTTTTTAAAGACTTTTGATACATACCTTTTGTTTGTAAATAGTTTTTTTTTTCTTTTAGCCTTGTAGATAGTTTTCTTTTGGCCTTCAGTGAGAGGCCATGTTCAGACTCCCTCCATTCGCCCTTGCAGCTCAGGCTCTCTCTGCTTCCCTACTCGCAATTCCCACACACCTCCACTACTCCTACATTTAAACATGCACTAACCACATCCACCACTTAAATGCAACCACTGACAACCTTCCTAGCTTATAAGCTTATCCCACCTAATACTCGCTCCTCCTTTACCTCTCTATACTTATCTCCTCCCCCTTATCCTCCTCTTAACACCCCTCCCACCTACTAGCATAGAAACTGCCACTAGTCATCCAGGCTAAACTCTACTTATCAGAGATACTATCACTAATAACCAAAACCTCTCCTCTTAATCAGGTACATACCACATACATTCTCAACCTCTCACCATCCTATTGCTCACTATGCTTCTCTTTCACATATCCCTTATAATTCTCTCTGTAGCCTCTGTCCTTGCATCCTATCACAACTCCCCCTTTATAAGTTATACCTCATCTGTCATCTCATTCCCTGCTCTACTTCATACTTCAAACCTACATAGCATCAAATATCTTTTAACACCACCAAATCAGCTTTGTTTTCATATAGATATTTACTTGAACAGACTTTAGCCCAAATACTCTGCAAATTCTAAACTGATATGCAAGTATCCAATGCCTCTCACATTTTTAAAATCAAACATAAAAATGAGTGGAGACATCCACCCAAACCCAGGCCCCTACACAAATCAACTTAGACTAAACCTATAATATATTCCAAATTGAAAGATTACAACTAACTCTGCTCACAGTGCATCAAATCTCCTACTTCTAAATATGAACCTTAGGAGACTTGCAAATAAAATACAAGAATTTCATGCATTCCTCTCTCTCTACTCCCCATATATAGCTGTTATAAAAGACACCTGGCTAAAACCTGAGCTAATTAATAATGAAATATTACCCCAAGGCTACATTATCCACAGGCTAGACAGACCAAACAATTGTGGTGGAGGCATAGCTATCATTTATAAAAGCACTCTAAAATTGAATGCCTAGATCCAAACCTACCAATACTCAATAATTCATTGATGCTGTTTTACAAGACTTTAAATAAACCCAAACAAATTCATAACAATTACAGCAATTTACACTGGGGAATGCTCTTCATTTGGAACATCAGGGATACTTTCAGGAACAGGAACAGAAGATTAATTATTCTCTGGAACAGGAAAATTCGATAGCATACTCTGAGAATTAGAGTCTTCATTAGAGACAAGATGCAGTTGTAACACTGGCTTGGACACTGGCAATAAATTTTTCCGATTCTGCCTAAATTCCATTCCTTGTGACTCAATGATGTGCGATCTCTGTTCCTCACATAGATGTTTTACAAGTCCTAGTCAATCGAAACCTTTCGCTGTCTGCATCCTCACTAGCTCTCCTTCTTTTAATGGATTGAGAGGTTTGCTGGATTTGTCATAATGATGTTTCTGTGATAAATGCTTTTTCATGAGCTTTTACTGCCTTGCTGTTTTTAGCACTTGGAATGAACATTTTTTTACTGATTGGTAGTGTAGTTCTGGTTTGTCTTGACATCAATCTCTGAGCAGGTGAACCAATTAAATTACCTCGAGGAATGTTTCTGAAATTAAGCAAATTGAGAAAAATATCATTTTTATCTCTTTTGGATTTCTCCAACCATTTTGCACTTTGAACTGCACTTTCAGCCAAGCCATTAGAATGTGGATACTCAGGACTACTAATAACATAAACAAAGTCCCATGTCTCAGCAAATCTTTTGAACTGCTGACTTGTAAACTGTGCACCATTGTCATACATGACTTTGTGTGGATGACCATGGACAGAAAAATGTCTCTTCAATTTCATAATGACAACACAGGAACTTAGGTTGAGAAGTAGGTAAATCTTGAACCAATTTGAATAAGAGTCTACTGATACCAAATAATGTTGACCATTCTATTTGAAAATATCTGTGGCTACTGTCAACCAAGGAAGTTCAGGAATCTGGTTTAGCTGAAGTGGTTCTTTTTGTTGGTGCAGTTTAGTACTATTACAAATCGAACAAACTGAGATTTTCTTCTCAATATCTTTTGACATAGAAGGCCAAAATACTAGCCCTCTCACTCTTTTTTTGGTAGAATCAGTTCCTGGCTGACCTTGATGCAGGATTTTAATGTACTCTTGTTGCAAAGATTATTGAATTACCACTTTTGGGCCTTACATGATACCATTTTCCATCAAAATCTCATCTCTATAAGGAAAATACTGCTGCATGTCTAGCGGTAAACAATATTGTTTTGCTGGCCATCTGTGACTGATAAAATGGTTCAGTTTCTGAAGAACTGGATCTAAAGCTGTGTGATTTCTAAGCTCATCAAGATGTGTGGAAGAAAAACTTCTCACTTCCATGACTTCAAAATCAGCTTTCTCATTGTCACGCTGGTAAGTGGTTTGTCTGGGCAAACTGGATAGAGTATCAGCAAGATAAAGAAGTTTGCCTTTTGTGAAAACCATATTGAAATTGTTCTTTTGCAATTTTAACATCATCCATTGCAATCTAGCTGGAGCTGTGTGCATTAGTTTTCCCAAAATAATAGCCAAAGGTCAGTGAACAGTCTCAATCTGGGTAGGTTGGCCATAAATATAATCACTGAACTTTGAAAGCACTTTTTCAATTTGCACATACTGTATCTTAGTTTGAGTTAGAGTTCTAGATGCATAGGCTACTGGTCTGCCCTCTTGAAGAATTACTACACCAAGACCATATTTTGAAGCATCACAGGAAAGAGTTACAGGTTTCTAAACATCATAATATCTCAAAGTAGGTGGACTGGCAATTTTCTGTTTCAGGACATCAGATGCTGTTTGGTGTTGTTCCAACCAGGACCAAGTTACATTTTTGCATGTCTGCTCTCATAGTGGTGCTGAAAGTTCACTTAAATCAGAAATGAACTTGCCTAAATAGTTGACCATGCCAAGAAAATGTTGTAAAGATGTGGCATTGTCTTGAGCTGGCATCTCAAGAATTGCAACTTGCTTGGACGGATCTGTTTGTAAGCCTAAAATGGTAAACAAATGACCCACATAAGTGACTTCTTTCAACCTGAATTTATATTTCTGAGAATTCAGTTTAAGATTCACTTCACAAGCATGAGTCAGAACTTACCTGAGGTTTCTATCATGTTCGACTTCAACATGGCCTCCTACAAGAATACCGTGTACTATAACAGCACATGGATAACCAGAAAAATTTGTTCCATCACACATTGGAAGGCTTCATTGGCAGAATTTATTCCAAATGACATTCTCAAAAATCTGTACGTTCCAGATGGTGTACTGAAAGTGGTTAGCAAGGAAGATTTTCAATCAAGCAAAATTTGCCAAAATAAACTTTTTCCATCTAAGACAGAAAAATACAGTGGCATTTGGCATGAGAGCAGCAACTTTTTCAACTGTACACATTGGATGATAAGGTCATTTAAGTGCTTTGTTCAAGTCTCTTGGATCAATACATATTCTAATGTCATCTGAGCTTTTATTATGAGTTACTACCATGGAGGATACCCATTCAGTCAGTTCTTCTATTGGACAAATTACTCTTAAATGCACCATTCTGTCTAGCTGTGGTTTTACTTTGCCCTGCATTGCTTCTGGAACTTTCTGTGCTGGTCTGACAACTGGGCTTACTTCGTGGTCTAACTTCATAGAGTACAATACTGGGATTTTGCCAAGCTCATCTTTGAAAATATCAGCATATTCAGAAAAAATATTCTGTGTGAAACCTTTGTTGTTAGTCAGGATCACATGGTGGACTTCTTTATTAAATAAAATCAGTCCCATTTTCAAACTATCTCTGAGGCCTAACAATGACTGCATGTATATTTTGATTATGTAAAACTGCAAGGCATGGCCTTTCCCAATACAATAGCATGAAAACACTACTGTGCCTTCGGTTTGAATAGGTTCACCACCATAAGCAACAAGCTTTGCACATTTTGCCAAATGAAGTTTTTCGCCAGCTTTTACTTTATTAAACATTTCTGCTGATGTAACATTGCACTTTGAACCAGTATCAAATTTGAGCTCTACAGGCTTCCCATTAATCAGTACAGTACAAAATACTTTGCTCTTTGCCAACAAATCTACTGCAGTTCTTCAAGCACAGAGACACACCATTAACATAAAAAGTAGGGTTGCATCTTTCTATTTGATCAACTTGTTTCTTTGAATGCTGTCTCTTAATAAAAGAAAGTGCTCTTTAGATCACCCCTCTGTTTTGCTGCATGTGCCTGGATTTTACTATAGCTGCCCTGGGTTTCATTGTGGGAGCCACACTCTTTCGCTTATATCTCTTAACCTCATGCTGCATACAATCAACATTTGTACCAGAAAATGCTGCAAGTATGCTCTACTCATTTGTAAGCATATCTGTGTGCTTTTCTGTAAGCTTATATATCTGACAAATCTCTATGTCTGTGCTTAAAGTTAAATCACTGTCTTGAAGCAAAATCTTTCTTACTGCATCATTATTGACACCACACACAAGCCTGTCTTTTATCAACTAATTTCTCAGATCACCAAACCTGCATGTTTTGCCTTGTATCTCAACTCAGTTATATATGCTGCAAAAGTTTCATCAGGCTTTTGATCTCTTGTGTAAAATATGTGCCTTTGCATTGTAAATTCATTTGAGAGTTGCACATTTCTCTAAATTTACATTTTAAGCACTCGGGGTCTTTCACATTTCAGGCTGTACCACAATATGGTGGTCTTCCCCCTCCTCTGCATATACAGCAGGTGCATACACAAATTAACCTTCTCTCTCAATGGCTTTTGAACCGGATTGAGCAGAATAAATGCTTTTGTACTTCTGTCTTTATCAGATAAAGCAGCCTGTATGAAAATATCATATTCTTGCTCAAACACTGTCCAATTTTCAGCAATATTGTTATTGAACAGAAGCAGACCAGATCTGGTTAATCCCTCTGCCATGCCAAACAAGTTTCAAACACATACCGAGTACTCATAATTATATTCAACTGCACAACAGTCTCTATGAAATAACTGTATGCTTTGAAAAGACTGTACTGTAATACTGCGCATATTGCCAAAACTTTGCACACTTCACACACTTTGAATAGTTTTAGTTAATGTAAAAATGTAGTATATTGCCAAAAAAAATACAGTTTTCTCTTTTTTGAACATTTTATATGATTCGGATATTGTTTTAAATATTTTCGGAATTATTTTAAGTACTTTTATCAATATGTTATCATTTCAAACATTTCATTTATTCAGTAATTTGTTTTGAGCATTTTGAATGTTTCGCTTATATTCGTCAAGTGAAAAATCATTTAAATGACTTTAAGTACCTTTGACTGATAAAGACGTTATACATGAAGTTAAAGAAAGTAACAACGAAAAAGAAACAGAGGTGACAAGTGAGGAAGAAGCTGACTGATGCACAGCAAGAAATAAAAATAATTCAATAGGGAAAAGAGTTAAAGGAAGGAAAAGAATTTAAAAAAGTAATGATTAGAGAAAATATGAAAGGAAAGGGATAAACATTTTATTATACTAACTGTTTTTAAAAGCAGAAAATAGCTTTAAATGTGAACAGTATGAAAAATCTTAAGAGGAGAATAGGTATATTACAATGGTGTGCTGCAGTAGATGCACATATTATTGTTTTAGAAGATAGATTATTAACAGAGGAAGAAAGAACTCAAACTGAAAAACTTTGGAATGGCACAGTAGTTCGGAACATGGGGAAAACACATGCTTGGGCATATGTCTGCTATGTCAAGAAAGTATTAAGTACTAGATGTAACCATAGTGGAATTAGGACAAATTACAGTAGTAGACGTGAGATGGAAAAAAAAATGTGTATTGAAGTATAGCTGTATATGCATCTGTAACAAAAAAAGAGAGAGAAATGATGTTTAAAAATATTCTTGAATATGTTTATGTAAATATGAACATTATACTGGTGGACGATTTTAATTACAATTTCAGAAAAAATAAGAGCAATTGCGATGTTATAACAGTTAAAGAAATTATGAGCGTGGAAAGTTAAGTGTATGGGAGAATAGCCACTGGACCTACAAAAGGAATGAAATTAGGACAGAAATTGATTATCTTTTTTAAAATATCTGATAGTTTAAAGGTTAAAAAAAGGAATTAAGTATGCTGGATTGTCAGATTATGTGGCTATATGGGTTAAAGTGTGGAAAAAGAATAATGATAAAGAAAAGGAATTAGGTTTAGAAGAAGAAAAGAACTTATGGAATTATGGAAAAATCATATGCATATGAGGGAATTTTATGAGAATTGGACTGTGTGATGGTTTAACTTTAAAAAAATATAAAAAGTGTTTTTAGAATATATAAGGTCAAGAAACATTCAGAGACTTATTAGGGAAGAAAAATTCATTTTATGAAAAAGAAAGAGAAATATATATAAAATGAATTAAATTAAAATTAACAACTTGTTATATAAACAAAAATATTATTTACAAGGAAAGACAGAAGAGGTAGCACCATATTTGAGTAAAATAATAAAAGTAGGAAAAATAAGAGAATTAAAAATAATGAAGGTTAGCAAATAACATTGCAAGAAGGAATATATGAACTAATTAAAGAATATGTATTGGAATTATTTGTTAAAAGAGAAGAAAACATAGAACAAATTTAATAAAGGTGAAAACTTAAATAATGAAGATAATGAGTATTTACAACAAAACATAACTATGAGGAAAATGAATGAAATTCTAAAATATATTAACATGAATTCTGCAACAGTGCCTGGACAGAAATGAATATGGTCAGTATAAAGAAATGAAAGAATGGCAAAAAATTATTTTTATACAAGTTATGAATGAATGGTTAGACTCTGCAGTTAAAGAGAAAGAGATATAGACAGGAGTTATAAAATGTATATTTAAAAAAGGGGAGACCTGTAACATTAAATAATACAGATTATAACATTTTTATATGAATAATAACAATAAGGTTACAAAATAAAATTAATAGAATATATGACCAAAATGTATTCAGAATAAAATGATAAGGACGTCAAGGATTAGTATGGATAATAAGAAAAATAATTGATGGTATCATAAATAAAAATGTAGAAGTGAAGGTTATGATAGGAGATATAAGTAAAGCCTATGATAAAATTATTATGAGGAATTTTGCAGGTGTACAATGTAAGTTAAAAATATTACCACTAATAAAATCTGTTTATAAAAGAAACTATGTGAAACTAAATGTAAATGGCTGGATTAAGGAAGAAATAAAAATAGAATGTGGACTAAAGCAGGGCTGCCCAGCTAGTAGTGTAACTTTCTCATTAGTTACAAATGTAATAGTGAAGGAAATTAATAAAATGTCAAGTGGTGATGGATACAAAATGATGAAGGAAGTGCAGTTGTCAATAATGTATAATTATGCGAATGATATAGTTATTGTTAAAAATAAAGTATGGATGGAAGAAGTAAATGCAAACAACTATAAATTAAAACAAAAATGGTTTAAGGATAAATCAAGAGAAAAGTAAAGGATTTTGTTTTGAAAGTATGATAGGAAAAATTGAATTCAATGAAAAATATATAGACAGTAGTAAGTAAAGGATATGACTATTGTTTGGAAATCATATACATTTTCATATAGAAAAAGGACACTTGTTGAACACCAAGGAAATAGGAATAGGAAAAATTGCTTATGTAGCTAACATCTATATGATTCCTATTAAGTATGAAAAGGAACTAACGATGATTATATTTTCTTTTATATGGGGGTCTAGACTGAATCCAGTCAAGAGAGAGATTCTATATATGAAAGAAGAGCAAGGAGGCTTGGGTTTAATAAACCAAATAGTAAATGCAGCATGTTTAATTTTATATAAGGTACTAAATGAAATTATGAAGGAAAATAAAAACTTGATAGAAATTATACTATATTATAAACACAAAGAACTGTGGGGAAAAAAATGGAAGTTAAGAAAAGAAGTAAAAGCATTGTGAACAAAGAAATAAATGAGTACCAAAATAAAATTCTCTTATGGAAAATGAAAATAAAAACAAATATGTACAAGAAAAATAGAAATGAATGGTATCTAAATATTATCAAAGCATTTAATTGCATTGATCCATGGAAGAATTTAGAAACAGATAAGAAAAAAGTCATAATGATGAGTGTGACACCCGTGCACTGACCCAGTAATCAAGGAGCCTCAATACTCACCACTAGCACCAGTGAGGGCATCCACATTGGGAGGGATAACAAGTACACACACAGTAAAGTACAATTTCCCTTAAGAGCACATAGAGATCACAGTCAGTCTGGGGATGGTTTCTCCCTTTCTCTCCAGATCCACAATAAGAATCCCCACTGGCACAGCTATAAGGTACAGATCTCAGCTGAGTAGTCAGGCCAAAACCTCCAGTGCCCTCTCTGTCCAACCAGTGCTTCTTGTCACTGCCCAAGTAGCTGACACACACAGACTTTGAGCTTTGGTTTATATACAAACACACATACACTCCTGGGGAAGGCTGGCACAGGTTCTTCAGCTGTGCCCTCTCCTACCAGGCTATAAGGTAGTAATCACTGCCACCAACTACTCTTATCAGCTACTAAAAAGGCCCTTACCAAAGGGTGTCCAAATTATTATTGTGCAATATTATTATCCAATTAGTAATTGTGACAAACAGCAAGGCTTATTTTCAGTGGCTTTGTACAGTATCACTATATACATGCAATGTACTCTAGAGCTTAAATTATCTCTATACAAAACAGCCACAGTTCAAAGGCTTTAAAAATATTTAATAATAAATAATAAAAACACAAGACAAATCTTCTCAGTTCAACACAGTGCTAGTCAAGAGTTCAGAGATCACAGGAAAATGCTTAAAATAATACTGTAGAATAGTCTGACATAAATATAGAAAACAGCTAGACTAAATCTGGCTAAAGTCCTATCTAACTCTAAGAGCAATCACACTTCTAAATAAACTTACATATAGAGCAAAGGCAGAGTACTGGTGAGTGGTCAGTTCTGAAGACAAATGCAAAATGCTTTGATTCCCTTTCTCTCTAAGAACGTCTTAAAAATAATACATCATGGATGGCTCATTTTAGATTACATCATTCTTCTCTGGTTCCCAGGCTAACAGAAACTAAGAGTTTTAATATTTCCTTGATCTTGCACCTGGCCAGGAAACTACAGCAATAAAAGACATTATGTATGTAAAATCTAGCAATTAACTCTGGTCTTAAAACAATAGAAGGGATTTCTAAGTCCAGACATTATGCTCCGAGTTTTGAGATCAAATAGTCATGCAATGCTTGACTTATCAGCTTTCTTCCAGCAGAGTGCACTTTGGTTACATTTTTTAAGTTCAACATTTAACAGTTTTCTTACATTTAAGAGGTCAAGCCTGTGGATTATATTCATATTTACAATGACATAGAATTATCTACAAAATTCTATCTCGATAGGCTGGCAGCCTTCACATATCTTCACAATGAGATATAATAACTATAAAAAGATTAAAGAATGTAATGATTTTTTATGGAGGTTTTCTGTTAGAAAATTGCCAGTTAAGACAAATATGCCATACAAGAAAAAGCTAGATACAATATGTAATAAATGTAGAGCATTTGAGAGTACTGAGCATGTGTTTTTGAAATGTGAAAGAGTGAATAATTTGTGGAAAGAGATATGTAAATGCAATATGGTGAAAAGATTGTTAAAATTTGAGCAAATAAATATGGAATTAATAGAATTTGATTGTTATGATGCACGCAAACAGGAAGAAGTGAAGAAAATGGTCAGAGTAATATTTTATGTTTCATGAACTGTATGAAACTAGGGATTAAATGTAAATAAATACAATGGAAAATGTACTTTGGTAAAGATTCTGGAGAAAATAATGTTTTTGGTTGGGGAGAATAAATTGAAGTTTATAATGCATGGAGATTTGTAAGTAGATGTAAATAATGTAAATATGTAAATAGTATGTAATGTATATCTCAATAAAAAAACCCTACTCTTATGTAGGGGGGAAAGTGTTGTGTGCGACGCTATCATCTTCTGATTTCTGTTGCATGGGTGATGGTGACCCAGAGAAACTGGAGGAGCAATGAAGGAAGAAAACTTGTTGAAGAAGCACAAATAACACAAAACAAGGCAATAGGGAGGAAGAGACAACCGACACAGTTTCTGAAATCTTCAGGTTAACTATTTTATTAAACTAAACACGGTACACACATTAACGTTGTATTCCACAAAACATTTTCATTTGATTCTACTTCTTCAGATGTCAAATAATTACACCCTTACATTTCTCTCCTTATAAATGTGATCAATTATGTTTGTCTAATAAAATCAACTTTCCAATTAAAGTTCAACAATAAAATCCATTTAAAATTTCAACAAAATTCTTGTGAAACCACCAGTTAAAACAAGATGTTTGAACAAATTATAAAATGTGTTATAAAACACTATAAACACTCTGCCTTCATTTTAATAGAGCTGCATCTAGTGAACATTTTCTAAAATTAAAACACAACGTGATACATGTACTTTGTTCACTTAAAATCACAAACATAAAGCACATTTTACAATGAGTCAACTGATCATGTTAAATCCCAAATGTCGTATGCATTCATTAATTTACAATTTAGAAGATATTTGTAATAGGGGTGTAATAGATATACTTTCATTTAGTCCAAGAATTTTGTTGGCTTCTAAGATTACTTGCCACCATAACACTGTATTCAATTTGAGTTTCCCATACAGCACCTCTTTCAGCCTTTTGTATGTCCTCCAAAACAAAGAATAAGAATTTTGCTTTTGTACATTTTTTGGTATGCTTGTACAAGGCATTCTTCTCGTTCTTCATTTGGATATCATAATTATGATTGTATATTCATCTTCTGAGCTGTCTTTCAGTTTTTCCTATGTAAAATGAATCACAGGCTTCACATAATGCTATGTATACTAACCCTGCTGTGTTATAATTGTAATATTTCTTCCCTTTAAAGCATTTATTCCTACTTCTTATGTGAACAGATTCCCTGTGTAAAATGAATGTACATTGGGAACATTTTCCACATTTAAAAGTTCCCTTTCTCTTTGCCTGTTGGGGAATATTTCTGTTCTTATTACCCTCTAGAATTTCTTTTACGTTATGTGCTTTTACATAGTTACTCAGATTTTAGAAGCTCCGTTGGTTGTGTCTTCCTCCCTATTGCCTTGCTTTGTGTTATTTGTGACTGGTTCGGCAATATCATCTCCTTTTTCACTTATTATTTGAAGGAGCTGTTAAGCAGTTCAGAAATGATAGAATCACTACCAAATGTGGAGGTAGATGCAAAAATTGTCAGAGTACCTGTATCAGAGGAGAAGGAGAATGTGGAGCTGAGCGATGTGGTGGATAAACTGCTAGCTGATACCGAAGAGATGTTTTAGCAGAAGCTGTTTGAAAGTGATTCAGAGAGTCAAATGGGATGTATTATTACAACCCTCCAGTCCTGAAGGGTTGCAGGATGTTTATTTTGAACAGCTGATAGATCAGATAGAGTGAGGGAATGGGATAGCAACATTGTGGAGTGAGATAATGGAGAAGATAGAAGAAGAAGAAGGAAGAAAAAGTGAATCGGAAGAGAAGACCTGTACGCAAACTGTTAAAGAAAGAGAAGGAAAAGGAGAAGAAAAGAAAGAAGTTAAGAAAGGGGTGTACCATTCAAAGTGATTAAAAGGACAAAGGACTTGACAGGTATGGTACACCCCTTTCTTAACTTCTTTCTTTTCTTCTCCTTTTCCTTCTCCATCATCTCTGCATCATTGGGTGTCTCTGCAAAAGAGGTAAGAGCATTTATTTTGATTGATAAAGAGACTTATTGTGACTTATTATTTGAAAATAGACACTATATAGAAAATTTCTTAGGAATTTTTGAGTTAAAAAAGAATGTCTATCCTTGGTCAGGATATGTTATTCAAGCATGTTTTAAACAAATTAAGGAACAGATAATGGTACAGTTTATTATAGAAGTAGAGGCTACTGAATTAAAAATACATTTAATGACTGTTCGCAAAAGTGTGATGAAAGAGGACTGTGGACTAGAGGTTGGAAATGTAGGGTTATATTGAAAATGGAAAGTTTTAAGCATATACCAAGTGTTATAAAGGTGAATGGCAATAGAGATTGTGTTAAATATAGGGGTCAGCCTAAAACCTTTTTTTGTTTTTTGTTTTTTGTTTGTTTTTTTTGTTTTTCTGGAAAAGATGATCATTTGATTAGTGAATGTAACACAAGGAAATATTTTACATGTGGACAGACAGGGCATGAAGAAAAAATGTGAAATTAAATGTAAAAAGTGTGTTAATACAGGACATGTTTAGTTAGATTGTGAGACTGAGGAGCAAATAACAAATAGGCAGCTGGATGTAGAAAACATAGGTTTATTTAGATAATTATCTTTAAAACCAGTAGTACAGGATTTCGTCCCTGCCACAATACCAGAACTTCATCAGATACATTTGAAAAACCAATACGCACCCTTAAATAAAAAAAAACATAATCATAAATTCAATTAAAATGCACACCTCTTCTTAGAGACCAGTCAATAGCTAGCCAAATATGTGCTCCAAGTGGGATTTGCTGAACTGTGCTGGCAAATCTGTCTTGGAGCACATATTTGGCCAGGTTTAAATGAAGCAGAATCTCTGGCATGTCTGTTAAAACTAAAAGCTTGCTTGAGATATATGATAGGCGTATTTGTAATGTTACTTTGAATAGAACACAAAATGTTTCAATGAATCATGCTTTGCTACATTGCGTACATAAATTTAAAACAAGTTGTTTTGCAAGTGAAGACTGTGTACTGGGGGGTGTGTCATGAGGCTAGTTACTGATTGGTCTCTAAGAAAATGAAATCCTGTACTACTGGTTTTAAGGATAATTTTCTAAATAAACCTCCATTTTCTACATCCAGCTGCCTATTTGTTTTTTGATTGAGATTGCTGTCTCTTGCTGTTGTGAGAATGAGGAGCAACAAATTGTAAAAGAGGTTATACAAGATGTGAGACAAGAAAAATATACAAGAAAAAGTAAATCAGAAGGAGGTAGACAAGATTATAGATGCAAATGTCAAAGAAGGCAAAATAAAGGAGAGGAAGAAAAAATGATTTGAGTGAAGATGAATATGTGGATTGGCAAATAGTGAAAGGAGGAAAGAATTCTGTTGGAAAAAGAGTTAAAGAAAAAGAAAACACAATGGTGTGTTAGTTAAAGAGAATAAAAAAGGTAAATGATGAGTTACTCCTTTTATTTTCTCTCCTTAGAAAATGAAAATATTAGCTATTAATGTAAATTGTATGAAAATGTTATGAGGAGAACAGGCATATTAGAATGGTATTAATTATTATATGCTAATGTGATTATATTGGATTATATTGATTATTAACACTGGAAGAAAGAGTACAAGTACAACAATTTTGGAATGGAACTGCTGTTTGGAATATAGGAAAGGAAATGTATTGGGCATATGTATGTTATATCAAGATAACACTAAAATATTGTATGTCACCATAGTGGAATTAGGATGCATTACTATAATAGATTAAATATAGAAAAATAATGTTTTCAGAATTGTTGCCTTATGTGCATGTGCCATCAAAAAAGAAAGAGAAGAAATTTTAGAAAGCTATTAAATTATATAGCTGTTAACATGAATATAATAATAGCAGGAGATTTTAATTGTAATTTAAGAATAAACAGAAAAAAATGATATAATGTTAAAACAGTTAATGAAATCATAAAATATGGCAGATTATGTGTGTGCGACTATGGTCACTGGATTTGTATGAGAAATGACAGTATGACTGAAACTGATTATTTTTTGATATTAGAAGTGTTAAAATTATTCACCAAGGAATAAAAAAGACTGGATTTTTTGATTGTTTAGCAATATGGATAAGAAAACATGAAAAGAAAGATTATATTAAAACAAGAAAAGGAATTAATAGACTAGTTGAAAAAGTATTAGAACAAGATGACAAGAAAGTAATCTATACACTATGGGAGAATCATATAGATATGAGACAATTTTATGAAAATTGGACCACATGGTGGATTAGCTTTAAAGAAAATATAAATTATGTTTTAGAATGTTTTGAAAATAAGAGAAAGAAAGAAAAGAAAGCATATAAGATATTAACTCAAGAAATATTTCAAGATATAGTACAGAAAGGGAGAATATTCTATGTGAAAGAAAAAGAAATATAAGAAAATCAAATGAAGGTCCATAAGCTGTTATATAAACAAAGATGTTGTTTACAAGGGAAAAAAGAAAAGTAGCACCTAATTTAAGTAAATTAGTTAAAAAATAATAAGAGAACTAAATAATAAAGAAGGAATCCTGTGAACCTATGAGCAAGTAAAAATACAGGAAGGTATAGAAGAAATTATTAAGGAATATGTATTTTATTTATATATCAAAAAAATAAAACAAAAGAAAATATGAAACAAGCAAATGAAATATGGAGGATAATATATATCCAGAGAAAAGTATAAGTACTGAAGAATTAAATGAAGTACTAAAAGACATAAATATGAAGACATCATCAGGCTTAGATGGTATTGAATATAATATGTATAATTATATGGAATATTGGCAAAAAGCTAAATTCATAGAAGTATTGAATGAATGGTTGGAAGCTGGAATAATAAATATGTATCGGGGTTATACAATTTATATGGAAAAAAGGAGACTAAGATGATATAAGGAATTAGAGACTTATAACTTTAAATAATAGAGATTATAAGATATTTATGAGAATCATAACTAAAAGATTAACAAATATAATGGGAAAGTTATATGAGTAAGCTGTATTTGGCAAAAAAGATAAAGGGCACAATATTTTGTTATGGATTATTAAAGAAGTGATGGATAATATAAACATGTTAATGCAAACATCATGATAGGAGATTTAAGTAAAGCATATGATAGAATTTTACATGAAATATTATGAGGTATCTTAAAGGCATATAATGTTAATTAAAGTATAATAAATGTAATCAAATCAGTTTATGATAGAAGTACTGTTAGACAATATCAATGGATGGATTAGTGAAAAACTTCAAATAAGATCTGGGATTAGACAAGGATGTCCAGCTGGTACTATTATATTTTCATTGATTATGAATATGATAGTAAACAATATTAATAAAATGACAGAAAAGGCAGGATAGAGAATATTGAATAAACTACAATTACCAGTAATGTATACCTATGAGGATGCTATTGTAACAATCACAAGTGACAATAATTTATGGAAATAGTCATTCAAAAGCAAAATGTATTATTAATTGAAATTGGATTATGTATAAAAAAAGAAAAAAGTAAAGGTGTTGGTCTGATAGGAAGCATAAAAGGCATAAAATTTAATATGCTGTTTATAAAAGTTTTGGGAATTAAGTTTGGACAAAATGTGTATGCAGAAGAACAATAAAAAATATTATCTAAAGAAATAACAGATATGACATTATTTTGGAAATCATTTTGATTTTCACAGAGGAAGAAGGCGTACTTTTTAAATAAGGTGGTGATAGGAAAAACTGCTTATATAGCAAATAATTACACAATTCCTATAAAATATGAAAAAGAGTTAATGAATGTATTGTTTTTTTTTATATGGGGTTCCAGGCTGAATATGGTTAAGAGAGGAATATTATATATGAAAAAACAAAGAGGACTAGGATTGTTGAATCCTATAGTGTATGCGACATCAATGAATTCATACAAAGCCTTGAAATGTTATATAATAGGAGAAGATATTATTGATATTATTGTCAAAAACAAATATCAAGTGTTTTGGGAAAAATGGAGGCAGGTAAATGACTTAAAGAAGCTGCAAATGAAGAATTTAAAGAGTATCAAAATAAAATAATTTTATGGAAATTAAAAACAGATAAAGTTGAGACGGATATAAAAGAATGGAACCAGAATATTATGAAAGCTTTTTATTACATAGATCCTTAGAAAGATTTAGAACTAGAGAAAAAGAAGGCAATACAAATTATATTTGTATGGTATAAAAAGGTTCATGAATGCAATGATTTCTTATGGAGATTGTACATAAGAAATGTGCCTGTTAAGGCAAATATGCCATATAAAAGGACACAAGACAGAATATGCCATGCATGTGGGGAATATGAAACTACTGAACATGTTTTTGAATTGTATAAGGGCAAAAGATTTATGAAATGTAATATGTTAAAGGAATATAAAAAGTTGGAACAGATAAACATGGATATGATTGAATTTAGTTTCTATGGTGGTAAAAAAAAAAAAAAAAAAGAAGAAGCTAAAGAAATGGACAGAATTATATTTTATGTTATATGGACTGAAAGAGTTAATGAAATCAAGTATAATAGAAATTCTGTGTTGGCAAAAATTTTGGAGCAAATAAAATTCTGGATGCAGATTAAAGAATGGGGACACACTTAAAACAATGTATAAAATGTGAAAATTTGTAAATATATGTAGATATGTAAATATTAAGCATTGTACATAATCTATGTATATATAAACAAAATAAATCATACTCTTCATATAAGCATACAGGGGCACAATTCAGTGTTATGCTTCCTGACTTCCATTTCGGGTGCATAGGCAGCTCTGGGAAACTGGAAGCATGGAGGAGAAAGAAAATGTTAGAGTTTGTGTAGAAGATGAAAGCACTGTTAATCGGATAGCTAAGGAGGCAAACGTAATGGAGAACAAGTCGAATGATCTGAGGAAGGAAGAGAATGGCAAAAAATGAACAGTAATATGAGAAAGGCAAGTAAAGGGAAAGAAGAGGAGGAAGAAGGAGTATCAAAATTTGATCCCAAGGACATGTTTCAACATCATATTTTCAATACAGATATTACTGGAGCTGA
Organism: Protopterus annectens; assembly: GCF_019279795.1. Classification (NCBI taxonomy): domain Eukaryota; kingdom Metazoa; phylum Chordata; order Ceratodontiformes; family Protopteridae; genus Protopterus; species Protopterus annectens. The sequence continues at coordinate 944,874,315 of NC_056732.1, forward strand.
ATGTGTTGTTACAGTCCTCCAATTGGGATGGTTGTGGGATGTTTATTTAAAAGAGCTAATAGATCAAAGTGAGCCAGAGAGTGAAAAAGCAGCATCATGGGAAGAGATAATGGACTGAATTCAGGGAATTGAAAAACAGGAAGAGAAGAAAGAAGAAAATAAATTGTATGTGCAGGCAGTAAAAGAGAGTGAAAGAAAAGAACCAAAAAGGACAGAAGCAAAAAAAAAGGTATTGAGTGAGAATAAGCAGCAAAACAGAAAAAGAACTAGAGAGACATTTTTGATATCTTTTGAGAAGGCACAATATATGGAAAAATTCACAGAATACTATGATGGGGGAAAAAAGAAATTAACCCATGGAATTTATATGTAATCCAGGCAGTGAATACAGAAGCCAAGAAAAAAAAGTGTGTATACATTTTTATATATTGTTTCTAAACTGAAATTAAAAGAAATGATTTAAGGGACTATTTAAAAACTATATGTAGAGATGTCATGCATGTTACAAAATATATGATAACAGAGGTTTATGAACAGGAGGATTAGGATGTGGTATAATTTTGAAAATGCAAAATGAGAAAATTTACGTAATGTAATCAATGTGGAATGGAGTAAAGGGATGGTGAAGTATTGGGGACAACCAAATACATGCTTTTTATGTGGTAAAGATTTAATTAATAACTGTGATAAAATTAAATGTTTTATATGTGGTAAAGTTGGTCATGAAGCAAAGAAATGTGAGAAAAAGTGTATAAAATGTGAAAAGATGGGTCACTCTTGGATGGACTGTACAATTTTAGAAAATCAAACACAAGAAACAACAGTAGAACAGGATCAGGAAAAGGTTCCATTATATACTATAGAAGAGGTGAAAATGAGAAAATGGATGAAAAAGATGTAAAAATGGATGTGAGAGAGGATAGGAATGAAACAAAAGGTGAAGAAGGTGATGAGGGGGAAGAAATTAGTAACTCAAGTGATGAAGAAGAAAACAAATGGGTAAAAGCAAGAAGTAAAATAAGTTCTATATATAAGAGTAAAAGACAGAAAGCACAAATTTAAAAATGTAACCATAGGGGAAGCAAAAAAAAAAAAACAGAAATGATAAAAACATTTTTTTTACAATGAGAATCTTGGCTATAAATGTTAATAGCATAAAGAATATTCAACACAAGCTAAGAATATTAGAATGTTGTAACGTATTTTATATATATATATATATATATATATATATATATATATATATATATATATAGTAGCACTAATAGACATCAGAATAACAACAGATGAAGAAAGAACGCAAATTAATGGATTATGGGAAGGTAAAGTAATTTGGAACCTAAGTAGTGAAAAGTGTTCAGGTGTACCTATCTTATGTAAAGAATGCATAGAAATTTCAGATTATACAGTAGTTGTGATTGGAAGAATAGTAATACTAAATAAAAGATATACGAATCAATTTATAGAATAATCATGCTTTATATTTTACAAAAGAAAAGAGAAAGGTTTAGGAAAATATTGGATTACGTAAGCGTAAACATGCAAATAATAGTAATGGGAAACTTCAACTGTTATTTATGACATAGATGAAAAGGAGCACATATTAAAGTTATCGTTGACATAATTAAAAATAATAAGATGTATTTATGGGAAAATAAAAACTGGACATATAAAAGAAGTAATTTGAGAACGGAAATTGAGTATTTTATAGTTTCAGACAGCTTAAGTATATTACATCAAGGATGCAAAATTACAGGATTCTCAGAGCACTTAGCTTTATGGATAGAGATTCAGGAGAAAATAAATTACTTAAAAATAGGTAGAGGAACAAAAAGAATTAATGAATTAGAACTGAATAAGGACATAATCCAACAATTATGGCAAAGATCAAATAAACATGACAGAATCTTATAAAGATTGGACAAGTTGGTGGATTAGTTTAAAGAAAAATACAAAAAATAAGTATTAAAATGGCAAACATTTAAAAGACTACACGATAGTGATGAATACAAGGAAATTAGTGACCAAGTAGTTAAAAACATAACAGATAATAGAGAATAGTTTGTAGATAAACAAAGAAGGTTGTACGGAATGAATCAAGAACAAAATATAAAAAGGTTATTTAAATAAAGATATTTTCTACATGGGAAGAAAGAAGTACCACCACCATACATAAATGAAATGGTCAAAGAAAAAAATAAGAGTAATAAGACAATTGAAAAATAAAGAAGGCAATACAGTAAATACACAGAAATTATGAAATAATCAAAAAACACATAATGGAATCGTTTTCAATATATGACATTATAATAAAAGATAAATAGGAGTTAAATATGCTAACTGAAGAAGAAAATAAAAGTACTGAAGTAAAAAGTTAGAATGCTAGAATCTGAAAATATGCCAAAAGCAGTGAATGTAGAAGTGGCTACAGGTATAGATGGACTTGCATATTTAATGTATAAAACTATACAAGATTGGCAAAATATTTTCTGAAAGTAATGGGCAAATGGTTTATATGGAAAAAGAGAGAAATTACAGATATAAAAAAACTGGAGATGATTAGTATTAAATAATGTAGATTTTAAGATCTTCATGAAAATAATAAAAAAAAAATAGTAAGTAAAACAAATAAACTACTATTTGAAATAATCTTTGGAACAAAAGATAAATGAAATCAAGAACTTCTGATGTTTATAAGAGAACTAGTAGATGACATAATAAATAGAAAAATGAAATTAAAATTATCAGTAGGGGATGTAAACAAAGCTTTTGATAAAATTCAGCATAAAGCATTATAGAAGATTTTAGAAGAATGTAATATAAGCAAAAAAATAAACATTTTGAAATCAGTATACAGGGAAAACAAAGTAAGGTTTGTAGTTTATGGATGGTTAAGTGAAGTAATCCAAATAAAAAGTGGTATTAAGCAAAGATGTCCAACAAGTATCATTTTATTTGCTATAATTATGAATAACCCTAGAGAAAGCAAAATATCAAACACCGGAAGGAATTCAGATTCCAGTGATGTTTACATATGTGGATGATTTAGTATTAGCAGTTAAAAACAATGAATGAATTAATATAGCTATAGAAATGCTCAACAAAGAATTAATGATGCTAGGATTAACTATTGAATGTCTTTCGGCTTTTTACCAGTTAGGGGTTGCCACAGCAGAACTCCGGTCTGCTAATGATTGGCAGTAGATTTTTACGTGCCGAGTTGCCAGCCCTGATGCACAACCTTCAATGAAGGTACGCCCATTCACGCATGTCTCCACACAGAAGACACTTTAGCTGAGAATCGAACAGGACAACATCTTACTGTGAGGCGACAATGCTACTGCAGCACCACCACCGCAGTCTGCTAGGATTAATTATTAATAAAGAGAAAAGTAAAGGATTAGTTGTTTTTGAAAAATAAAAGGTATTTGGTTTAATGAAGATGAAATAGAGATTCTAGGAATACAGTTTGGAATTGAACAACTGAGAAAAAAACAATGGAAAGAAATGATGGTTAAAATAAGAACTATCTGTATATTTTGGAGAACATTTAAACTCTCATGTAGAAAGAAAGCATATAGAAAGTACTTTAGAAGACTTAAATTAGTCCTGAAAACAGCATTCATGTCCAGGAACAAAATCCAAGCTATAAACCAATTTGCTATGCCTGTCCTAATTTACAGTTTTGGAGTTATTGATTGGCCCCAAAACATGCTGGATAGATTAGATATAACAAGAAGGATGCTTCATGCTCACCAGGTGATCTATAAAAATCAGTGTATACCGAGTTTATATATTCCCCATTCCAAGGGAGGGATGGGCCTCCTTGAAACTGATTACATGTACAGATCTGCAATCATGGGACTTCACACATATCTGCTGACCACAAGAGACCCAAATTTAGTGAAAGTTTTGAAACATGAGGAGAACAAAACTAAGATGACTTCTATGCTGAACCTAGCAGAAGCATATCACCGTCATGCAGGAATGGAAATCAAACCAGAAGTAGTTAAAAATCAGACAGCAACTGAATGTGCCAAAAAAAAAAGGTGAAGGACCAGATGAAAAGGCAAGAAATGTGGAAAAATCATAAATATAGTGGCAAGTATAGAAAACTTCTGGAAGAACCTCATGTTGATCAGGAACAAACATAGGAATGGTTAAAGAGAGGAGAATTTAAACCAAGAGATGAAAGGTTAATATTGGCAGCCCAGGACAGTGGTCTACATACATGCTGGTTTACAAAGTCCATTGAACATGTGAGAGAAACAGATAAATGTAGGTTTTGTAAAACTGAACTGGAAACAGTCGCATACCTCATTGCTGGTTGTGACATACTAATGGCAGAGGGCCTGTGCACTGAAAGGCACAATAGTGTGGTGAGACTGTTGCACTGGGGATTGTGCAAACATTATGGTTCTGAAGTGGCTGAGAAGCACTGTGAAACATGAGCCACAAAGCATCATAGAAAATGATCAAGCCTTCATCACATGGGATCATCCATTACCAACAGTTCAAAAGATAGATGCTAGAAAACCAGATATAGTGGTCCAAGAAAAGAAGAGCAGCACTGATCATTGAAATCACCACACCCAGTGATTACAGTTTCCTGCATACAGATAGACACAAGGTTATAAAATATTGGGATCTGTAAGCAGAAATGAGAGCAATGTAGAAGAAGGATACCCAGATAGTTCCAGTTGTAGTAGGATCAACGGGTCTTATAAAAAAGAGTATACCATCATATTTAAATAAGCTACCAATACATGTAACTCTGTATGAATTGCAGGAGTCATTACTGGGCACATTTTGGGTGCTGCGAAAAGCACTTTTGTCTGACATCACAAAGTGAAACAATACTAATTTCATACCTCTCAACCTGGAAACATCAAAAATCTGGACAAGGCCCATGAAAAATAGGTACAAATCTGTACGCTGATTAACATCTAATTTGCATACATAATTATGTAACCCCACCCACTCCAATGGAATTGTGGGATACCAACTTTCGAACGCAAATTGAAGAACAGACAACCAAAGCATGGCACCAGGCCAGAGTCCCCCTGCAGCCATTCCAGTGTCCTGTTACCTGGCTATTTTGCCCCATTTACCATAAACACTAATGTATGCATACTGCTTTACTTTTACAATGATTTGAATTTTATTTTTACATTTTACAGCACAACAATGCAGAAACACTAAGAGACATCATCTGGTAAACAAAGCAATACTGTCTCACAATGAAAATAGGCTTGACATTAAACTTTGCCCTTGAAACTCACATTCATTGAAACAGCATTGAAACCCACACCACATCCAAAGAAAATGCATCTGGCCAGTGGTGGATAAAGATTACCTTTGGTGTTTGGGCTGTTTTCAAATCATTGGCCCCTTGCACACAAAACAAGAAACATACATGTGTTCTTTTCTTTATACACCTTCCTGACTTTATTAAATTATATCCCTTCCTTGTATAATACAACACATATGTTAGAGCACATTTTAAATTTATTGTTTGAACATTTTACCAGTAATCTGTACTGTAGGCAATGAAACAAAACACATGAACCAATAATGACAAAACTGCCCAATTCAGAACTTTTCCACCATAAAAGTCTGCTTCCACACCCACACTATAAATAGAATGACAGTAGTGTAAGCCATAGGCATCTTGCACAGCGTTTCGCACTTATTTTCAATTTCATTTTTTTTGGGGGGAGGGGAACAAAAGGTCAAAAACCAGGGATACATTTTAAACATTGCTTGTATAATTTTGTAAAGTTGCTAGAATAAAATGTGCTACCATGATGCATTTCACTGGCAGGTTTTGAACCCAGGACTCTATGCACTACATTCAGAACAACATACCACTATCCCACATCAGCAGCTGCCTGAAAAATAGGAAGACTGAAACTTAATAGCCATCATTTAGTGAATTCATTTCTCACTTCTCAACATAGCTCTTAATCTCAACACAAAAACATGGACAAACAACAAAGCCAATAATGGGGGGAATACAAATTCAGTTCTCACTTCTCACTCACCATATCTCTGAACTGTTAGCACAAAAAAAAATAGGGGAATACAAATTGTGTGCTCACTTCATATCATAGCTCTAAACTCTTAGCACAAAAAAAAAAAAAAGTGTTCTTACTTCTCATCATAGCTCTTTCAACTCACTCAGAAATGGTGGTGGCTAGGGGTAGTAGGCTCTTTTTACCCTGTACTAAAGGTACAGGGTTTGAGCCTGAATACCTCTCACCACCAAGTGTATTATATGGGGGCATTTTCACACACGCACACACACACAATACGAAACCCTGCACAAATCCACACCAGACCCCACCCATTGCGAGATCTTCCCCCAGACCCTGCCTGTCAATTTTATTTCTTTACTTTACAGTTGAGGGGGCTGCAGTCCAATATCACGGGCCGCCCCTGGTTGCCATACTGTGAAAATATAATCACACAGTGAATTATACTGCAATGTATTGACTGCTGTAAGTTGGTGATGCATTTTTGAAGGGTGTTTTCTTTTTCTTCCTGTGCTGCAACGGTGGAGTTCTTATATACAATTTAGGGGTGAGTGAAGGGCAGAGTTCCCCACATGGGGAACAGGGGGACTGAACCCCCTTCAAAAAATTGTGTGTGTGTATTTTAGGTTTTTGACTTGCCATTTTAAGAATTTATCTTTTGAAAAACAGTAAGTTGAAAAAAGTGTACTTTGATGACTCATAAGTTAAGTTGTTTAAACACCAGTGTTAATTTAAAGAGTTTTCTCAAAACTGATTGTTATGTTTGTTTAATTGTGGATTCATTACATACCACAGTTACAGGATGAAGTATCATGTGAAATATGTGTGAAACTGAAAGCAGATACTTTTTTTTATCTTTTATGTTACTAAGTATTCGCTGATTTCCATCTGCTTAGCACCATCTATATTCATGTTTTATTATATTTGGTGTTTGGGCTGGCTGCTAGGAGATTCCATTACACTCTTTTGGGTGCTATCAATATAATTTACCTCTTAGGTCTGTTTCTGATAATCTGCACCTAGAAGTGTCAGTGATGTCCTTCTACACATAACTAATGTCCTTTCTCCTTTCATAGAAACTACAACCATAACTCAGTCCTTCCTTTTCTAATTTTAGGAAGTTCTCTTGTTTTTTTGGATTTGTAGACATTCTGCACTTCTCTTCTCCCATGTATAGATGTGACTCTAGAACACAGCTTTCCTCATTTTCAGCTAGACACGAAGAATAACTTCACAATCACTACTGACAATGTCACTCATATCAGACTTCCTCTCCAGATACTCCATATTACAACGGTTACTGCTGCACATCATTTCTGCTAAACACAATAATTCAGCATTACTTTACTATTGTTTCTTTATACTGCTGATATTTAGAACAACACACACACAGTCTGGTAACCTTACCCTGAGTAGTGCTCCATTCCCCGGCTTTCCTCATGTTGCTGCTGTCCGCTTCTGCTCCCTGAGTAGTGCTCCATTCCCCGGCCCGTCTCCCATTCTGTTCCTTTCCTCATGTTGCTGGGCTCGCTGCTGCCATTAATCCCTTCCTCATGCTGCTGCTGTCCGCTCCATGGTCTCGCTGCTGCCATTAATCCTGGTGGGCTCCTGTTCCCCATGCTGCTGCCATTAATCCCGCCGTTAACTTAACTGCCGGAAATGATGATGTGAACAGCCAGCCAGCCGGAAATGATGATGCAAGCTCCTTGAGCTCAATTCCAACTGGCTGGTAGCCTGACGGTGCTGACGTCATTGCGCACGTGATGACATCAGCTCCGACAGTGGGATATTTAAAAAAATTTAGAAAACAAAAAGAAAAAAATCAGAAATGAAGGGGTGCCACTCGGGAATCGTGGCACCCCTTCATTTGGACCCCAAAACTTGGTAAAAACCGAGTAATTTGGAATGGTTGGGAGGTCTGCTAATTTCATTAACTTTAATCATACCTTGACTTAGGAATGGGGTCTATTCCCATCATGGTATTAGAAACCCAAAAGATTTGAAGAAATTAAAAAAGAAAGAAAGAAGGCATATTTAATTAACTCAGTAATACTGGGTAAGACTGCACATTTAGCAAATGTCTGCCTGATTCTGTTAATGTATGATAAAGAGTTAATGAATGTAATTTTTACATTCATATTGGGATCAAGACTCAGCCCTATTAAAAGAGGCATTCTTTATATAAACAGCAAAGGAGGAGGGTTGAATTTAATACATCCAATTGTAAAATTGTTAACAAGAATTATAGCAGAGAAACAAAGAAATCTGGCAAAAGTTTAAAGGTTTGAAAAGTAAAAAAACTTATTGTGCGGATGTAAAATTATATTAAGAAAACATTCATTATGGAAAATTGATATAGGAGACATAAAAAAGTCAGAAAAACATGGTATAAGAATATAATGGAAAATATATACTATATCCTTGGAAACACATAGGTGAAGAAAAAGTTAAAGCAGTGAAAGTAAGAATGAAGAATGAAGAAATGTAAAAAGTATGTAGAATGTACAGATTTCTTATGGAGATTATCAATAAGTAAACTCCCAGTTAAAGCAAACATACCATATAAAGCAAAAAAGACAGAATTTTTATATATTGTGGGAAGTTGGGAATAGCTGGACTGTGGCTGGACAAAAGATATGCAAACATGTCAGATGATTGGAATGGAGTAGAAGGGAATGCTGACTCCATATAAATGCTTGCTGCTAAAGGAGAAGAGATGTTTTTGCAAGAAAAAGGAATAGGAGATGTTATGGAAGATACAGAGGATTTGTTTCAAAGGGAGCTGTTTGAGGAGACAAAACAAGAATACAAGATGAAGGGATTATAATTACAACCATCCAGTAAGGGGTTGTGGATTATATATTAAAAGACTTAGTAGAGTAGAGCAGAGTGAGCCAGAGACAGGGAAAGAAGTATTGTGTGAAATGATGGAGGAAATACATCTGGAGGATGCACAGAAAAATGAAGAAAATAGTTTTTTTTTTTTCCTGGAGGTGGTCAGAGAATAAAATAAATAGAAGGGAGATGAAGAAGATGGAAGAAGTGGAAAAGAAAAAGTTTTAGTGAGAATTCAAAGTAAGAAAGAGTCAAAAATGAACAGATATGAGGTATAAGACAAGGTTGTGCATTTAGAGACAAAAATAAGAGGTAACAGCTTTCCTTTTAATAAAGAAAGAGATTTACTGTGACTTTTTTGAGACTGCTGAAATTTTAGAAACTTTTTTGGATAAATATATAAAGAAAAAAGAACTGTATTCATGGAATAAATATGTTCAGACTTTTTTTCTGAGAGGCAACAAAAACAAGTTAATATTCAGTTCTGAACTGCAACTGACAGGGAGACTGTTAAGTATTTGCTAAAGAATTTTTGCAATGAAGTAAAGGACATTTATTTTTTTTCAGTAATAATTCTTTATTATTTTTCAACTTGTTCATATATACATTTGACCAGGAAATACACAGGTAATTTCCAAACAATACTTCTAACAACAATCCTACAACATATGTACGCTATATACATGAATGCTTCCCTTTTTAACAAAAAAGAATATATGAAGTCTTATCAATAGGTGTAGTATCTTATAATAATTTGATTACTGATAAAATTTGACTTTATAGTATTTATATCCAAGGGTTATCCTGGGCTCAGTACATTAAGCAAGTATAGTATTGAAAATATGTTCCCAGATCTTCAGATTATTTATATGTTTGGTATAATCGTTAATTAGTAATTTGTGGGCTAATATGTGTTTTATCGCTAAAATCTTGAAGTTGTCCCATGAAGTTTGAGATGGATTCAACCAATTTGCAGCTATATAGAGTAAAGGACATTTCTAAAGTTATAGATAACAGAGGCCTGTGGACAGGGTCTTGTGACTAATGTAATTAAAAAAAAAGAAAATGATAAAATAGTGCACATTCTGGGTATGCTAAATGTTGATGGTAATAGGGCTGTGGTTAAATACTGGTGACAACCAAAAACATGTTTGTTTGTGAGCTGGAGGGACATTTTGTTAACAAGTATTATACAAAAGATGTTATTCATGTAGGAAAACTGGTCATGATGGTAAAAATTGAAAATATGCATTATAAATGTAAACAAATGTGAAATGTATGAATGGATTGTGAATAAGAAAGAAGAACAGATATGTACTGATGTAAATTAGAAAAAAAAACAACTAAAGCAGGAGCATGCACAAGAAGGAATAAAGGAAACAATGACATAAACCAAGAAGAAATTGTTAATACACAAAAAGTGGATGGGGAGAGGGATAGTTAGACAGGAGTTAGTGATGGCGAAGAAATACATTGGAGAATGGTTAAAAAGAAAAGTTCAGTTGGGAAAATGATTAAAGGTAGAAAAAGTAAATTCTAGGATGTAGCAATGAAAGTTAAAAGAAAAGGGAACTGATAAACAATTCATTGTAAATTAAAGAGAAGGGCAACAAATAATCTTAGGATTTTATGTATAAATGTTAATAGTATAACGAATGTAATGAGGAGAATAAGAGTTCTAAAATGGTGAAATATGTGTGAGGTCTATTTGATAATACTGGAGAATATTAGACTATTAAGTGATGAAGAAAGCGAACAGACAGAAGCATTATGGACAAGGGGTATAAAGTTAGACCTGTTAGTAATGGAGCTGAGTGTATATATATATATATATATATATATATATATATATATATATATATATATATTGGTTTTAGAGTTTGTACTGTTAATTGTTGCTTAGATCTCTGTTGAAACTGTTTTGTCCCACCTCCCCATATTTTCTGCCGTGTCTTCAGTTGGTATAACTGTTTTTTTACAGCTTTTGTGTTATTTAACTCAAGGATCAGTTGCATAAAATTAGACCTGTTAGTAACAGCCTGCATTTAATTGCTGAAACCGGTGTTCTGAGAGACTGCCTTCCAATCTATCTGCAAATATACAGAGCTGAGTATATATATTTTTTTGGTTTTAGAGTTTGTACTGTTAATTGTTGCTTAGATCTCTGTTGAAACTCTATCCCCCTTGCAAACATTATTCAATATGCAGATGACTCCACAATAATTTGTGCTTCCTCATCTATCCCAACTCTTCTAAAACTCACCCAAGACTCTTTCACCACCACAGAACAATGGATAAAAGACAACATCTTGCACTCAATGCTGCTAAGACTAAACTTATGATATTTACCCCCTCCAAAACAAATTACTTTGATAGATCTCTATTCACTATCACCAGCCAAAACAACACATCTCTTGAGCTGGTATCTGAAGCCAAACTACTGGGTATCCAAATTGATGACAAGCTCATATTCAACTCCCATCTGCTACTAAATATAAAGAAAACTCATCAAAAATTGGGCATGCTCTACCGTCACAATCGGTTCCTCACCTCAACTACCAAAAATTACTCTCTCTACCACATTTCTCCTTCCCTCCCTTCTCTATGGTGCCCCTCTTCTTACAAACCTACAATCTTCTCTGAAAGCCAAGCTGTCCCCTTGTTACAATAAAATAGCCAGATTCACCACCAGTAACAAATTCTCCACCCATCACTGTGAACCTCTCTTCCAACTCAACTGGCTAGAGCTTCCTAACTACCTCTCCTACACTCAGCTCACCTATGCACATAAACTCATTTTCCAGCCATCCCTCTGTCTCTCTCTCTCATCTACCTTCAAAATGCAAACAACTCAAAGACTTCTAAGATCTAATAATCAAAACTTCATTGAAGTTTACAGACCCTTACACCCTCCTGGACAAAACCTCCTGTCCTTCTCACTAGCACGCCTATGGAACTCCCTTCCCCCCTGCATTCGAACCATTACCAACCTACCATCCTTTAAAAAATCCCTACACTCTCATCTAAAATCCTGTTGGGAATGCTCCTGTACACATCCCTCATAACCTACTCGCTACTCCCAACACTTCTCCTCTTTTCCTTTTTCTCAAAACCTAACCAGAAAATTCATGCTGGCTTCTAGCATATAACTCCTTATTTGTACCCTGCAATCTTACAATGTTTTTCTTTAATTTCTCATGTAAACTATGTGTGTAACATAACCTTTCTATAATCTGTATGTGGACTATAATCTTTGTATTATCTGTATGTGGAGCTTTTCTCCCCAGGACTCCATTGAAAACGGGTTATTTAGGCCCAATGGACTCTCCTGGTTAAACAACTGCAAATAAATAAATACTAAATAAATAAATAAACTGTTGTTTCCCTGTTCTGAGAGACTGCTTTCTAATCTGTCTGCAAATATACAGAGCTGTGTATATTTTTTGGTTTTAGAGTTTGTACTGTTAATTGTTGCTTAGATCTCTGTTGAAACTGTTTTGTTCCACCTCACCCTATTTTCTGCCCTGTCTTCAGTTGTGTAACTGTTTTTTATAGCTTGTGTGTTATCTAACTCAGTGATCACTTGCATAAAATTAGACCTGTTAGTAACAGCCTGCATTTAATTGCTGGAACCTGTGTTCTGAGAGACTGCCTTCCAATCTATCTGCAAATATACAGAGCTGAATATATATATATATATATATATATATATATATATATATATATATATATATATATATATATATTTGTTTTAGAGTTTGTACTGTTAATTGTTGCTTAGATCTCTGTTGAAACTGTTGTCTCCCTGTTTTGAGAGACTGCTTTCCAATCTATCTGCAAATATACAGAGCTGAGTATATATTTTTTGGTTTTAGAGTTTGTACTATTAATTGCTGCTTAGATCTCTGTTGAAACTGTTTTGTCCTACCCAGCCTCCCTATTTCTGGGTTGTAGTTTAAATTTGGTGGCGTTTGCAGTTGCCCGCTCCACTGTAGATTTGATCTGGGACACTCACCCAGTCCCATCTCTTTAACACATTCTACCTAATAAACTCTTTCTGCACTTGCTTTTAGTCCTTTTTAATTTAATTGCATTTTGTAAACTGTGTTTGGTCTAATATTGCTGCATACTCAAGTGTGCTAGCTTGCACCTCATGTGAATTGTTTTTACTACTGTTTTAGCTACTTTTCTGTAAAAAAAAATACCTGTAAGCCTTTTTCATACCTTGCCTGTAATTAGTGTTCCAGATAAAGATTTTCTGTATCCAGGACTGTATGTAAGCTTCTGAGCCCCCCAAGCCTTTCTGTGTTGGAGGAAAGCCTTCTAGCTTATCAGTGGGAGTGTAAGCATTAGATAACCTGTCTACCACATAAGGAGTGGTTCTGGCCCAGAAATTGTAGTTATTGGGCAATCTTTTCCATCTCTCTCAACTTTCTGATTTGAAAGCCTGCATTTGCACATATTTCTGTCCTGTAACTCATCTAGTGCAGATACAGATTCTTAGTTTTAGCGCTTAAATTTGCTTTTTCATGCTCAGCACTTGTTCAGAACTTGTAAGCACTAAATAAGCTACTAATTACTATAATACTCAATCTTCCTCATTACCTAGAGGAAAACAGTTTTTGTACTTACTTTTCTCACTTGCTTAGAGGGAAAAACAGCTCTTGTACTCACTTTCCTCACTTATCTAAAGGAAAATAGTTTTTTATTCAGGCATATCCAAGAGTCAGCTCCCAGTGTTCTCTCCTGTCTATCTGATGAATCTGGGCATCTTGAGGCAATGTAGAAATTGCCTCATGTACACAGACAACACTCTCCTCCTACCAACCAACACTACAACCTGTGAGAGATGCACTTATCTAGCCAAACTGGAGGTAAAGCTCTTTTCAACCAAAACTGAACTTGACAGTCATGAGGAGAAGATAAACATTTGCACCATACCACACTCATCACATAGTCTCACTAAATCTACACCACCAAAATCCACACATAGTGACACAAAAACATTCACGGAGGCTCTCAATAATAATCTGTCTAAGCAACAGAGACCTCCAAAGCAGAAATGCGAGCAACCTCCATCCCCCAACACAACCCAAATTACTCCAGGCTCCCAAATGACACATAGCCCACAGACTCAGTGTGCCACTCAACCACAGCCAATAAGGCAAAACAATGTACCCAACACACTAGTCATAGGTGATTCTATAGTCAGGTAAACTAATGTCCCACTCACCAGGCTAAACAAGGAGAAGGTTACTGTCATCTGCCTGTCGGGTGCCAGGATCCACCACATAACCCACGCACTCAGGTCACTCCACAACAAGTACAAATATGACTCCATCATTGTCCATGTTGGTGTGAATGACATGAGACGTACCTCTCTGGACTATGTGAAAAGAGATATGGAAGAGCTCTCCAGTCTTGTAGCCCAGGCAAGTATGACCCTAGCCCTGAGTAGCATTCTGCCATCACCCAGAATGATACTGCAGTACAAGGACAAAATGATTGACTTCAACAATTGGCTAAGCTTCTGGTGTCATTCTAAGGGGATCCAGTATCTGTCTGCTTGGGATGACATGGTCGACAGGCCACGATGCTTTGCCACAGATGGCCTGCACCTGTTGCCCTTGAGATTCCAGATACTGGCTAAGGCTCTTGCTGCCCTATAGTGCCTTTTTTAGACAAGGTTCAAATGACAAATTCACCACCGTAGCCGGAACAGGCAAGCAAAAACTGTGGGTAATGCTACTCAATGCTAGAACTAGAAGTCTAAATCTCAAAATGCACTCACTCGAGGCACTCCTTAAAATGGAGAACATCGATATCTGTGCAGTGACTGAGACCTGGTTCAAGGCTTCAGAGAGCACCCCTGCACTACCAGGCTATAACTCATAGCACACATTTTGGCAATGTAACTGGGACCGAAACATCAAAGGCAGACGTGTCTCCATATTCATTAAGGATATCCACACCTCCAGGCTAGTTGCTCAGCATAATGCATCCGAGGTTATGCAAGTGCAACTAACTCTGGGCAAAACTGCAATCCAAATTGTAGCTTGCTACAGATCTCCCATCACTGATGTACTGGAAAATATTAGGGTTCAACCAAACACCCTAATAATGGGTGACTTCAACTACCCCACCATTAACTAGGAAAACTACTCGTGTACCAACTCCTTAGCTTAACGCTTTTTGAAATTCATAAAATCCAATGCCCTGGGTCAACTTATCCACACCCCCACCAAGGGCAACAATATCCTAGACCTAGTCATTACCAACATGAGTGACCAGTGTTCCACACCTGAAGTCAACTCCTCATTGGTCCGATACGACCATAAGCTAATCACCCTCGATATCCACATCCCACCCCCACCCCCCATTAAGGAAACCACGGTAAAAAATTCTCCAAAGCCAACTTCGTGCTTCTTAAGACAGAAGTGGTGATCTTCATGACACCCATGCAGATGGACAATACAGTTATGACTGCTGAATCCTACACAAATGCACTCTATAAGCACTTACAAGAGTGCATGGATTGTGCTATCCCAAACAGAACCAAGACACTATCCTCCAAAAAAAGGAAGCCAATCTGGTGGTCCCCTGCCATAAACAAACTGTACAACAGAAGGAAGAAACTGTTGCAAAAGAGAGTAAAATCCCATCAGTGGAGGAGCTCCCTGGTCAGTCTCAGTAAGAAGCTGAGATCCCTTATAAGATCCTCCAATGCTAGCTATGAAAACAAAATCGCCACTAATTCTAAGGACAACCACAAAGCATTCTATAACCATGTCAAGAATCTCAATGGTAACACCCAGATCTGCTCTAAGTTACAGCACAACAGCATGAAAATTACAGAGCCAACTGATATTGCCAGCATCCTGGCAGATAGGTTCGTGCTAACTTTACCCCCTCTCACCCCCTAAAGGGCCCATATCTATACAGGAAGAATGCAGAGTCCCTGTAATCACAACTACGCAGGTAAAAGCTGCACTCTCTAAAGCCAAAAACACAGCATTCAAAGGACAGGACGACATCCCAGGCTGCGTTTTAAATGAATTTCAGAATAAACTGGCTCCCCACTTAAGCACCATGTTCAATAATAGCCTTGCATCAGGCTTTGTGCCCACTGAATGGTGCACAGCAACAGTTATCCCACTCCGCAAAAGGGGAGCCACCACTGATCCCGGGAACTATTGATCTGTTAGCCTGATGAGCCTGGTCTGCAAGGCCATGGAACATATCATCATGGAACTCATTAACAAAGACAATGGTAACCTCCAAACTCTAGATCCCACCCAGTTCAGGTGGTTGTGAACTGCAGATCATGCCTCCTGAACCTAATCGACTTCTTTGAGGCAGTCACTAAAGCCGTAGATGAGGGGTAAGGTGGTTCACACAGCCTATCTTGACCTCGCCAAGTCTTTCGACACCATCCCCCATTATGGAATTATAGCTAAATTCACTAAACTAGGTATAAATCCCTACATCACAAGATGGGCTGCCAAATGGCTCACCGACAGAACCCACACTGTAAAGGTTGCAGACTCCAAATCTGACATCAAAGCAGTAACAAGTGGAGTACCACAGGGTTCCGTCCTGGTACCCCTCCTGTTTGGTATCTACTTCTCTGAAGTACAGGCTAACAGAGAAGGCTCCTAGCTAATGAAGTTCGCAGATGACTGCAAACTAGGAGCCATAGTCAAGTCCCCAAATGATGTGGACATCCTACAGAAGGGCCTCGCTGAGACAGATGCCTGGTATCAGAGTCATGGCCTCAAGCTCAATGCCGAAAAGTGCAGTGTCATCCCCTTTGGTAAAAACTCTGTACCCATGAACTACCACATAGGCAGCAATCTACTTAACACCGAATGTGTGATAAGAGACCTTGGGACCCAGGTGAACAGTAGTCTCTCCTTTGATAGTCACATCACCACAGTAGTCAGGAAGTCCTTCTACATGGTACACCTCATCATAAAAGGGTTCTCATAAAAAAAAAGGTCATTGTTCCTTTTTACTCGACACTCATTAGACCCATTAAAGAGTACAACGCCCCTTTTGGAATGTACCTCACAAGACATCTGCAGCAGCTGGAAAGGCCACAGAAGTACCTCACAATAAGGATTACTGGCTTCAAACAAATCCCATACCCTGACCATCTCAAAAAACTCAAGCTTTACTCCGTAGCATATTGCCTACTCTGAGGTGATCTCTGCTTAACATATAAAGCTATGTCAAACCCAGAGCTGTTGAACATGCTACCCCTAAAGAAATCCCAATCCCTCCGAGCTACATGCTCTAGGGACCTAAACCTTGTCACCTCAATAAACAGGACATGCTGGAGGGATATATTCCTGTCCCAGAGACTTCCCATACTCTGGAACAGGCTACGCATCTATGTCAAGCAAAGTTTTTCATTAGCACTCTTCAAGAAAAATCTTGATGAGTGGATGGAAAATAGGAAATACACCCCGGGGATCACTTCTGTGTCTCTGCACGACATTGGCACAGGAAAATAACTTTCTTGGGTGGTGTAAGTTAGGGAACCTTGTTGACTAGGCTTATGTAGGACCTTGGGCAGATAGCGTAGTACCTACCTATGAACCTATATAGAATTTGTGCAATGAAAAATGTTCATATATTGCTATATTATATAGGTAGGGAATACACATTTTGGATTATACTTTAATTAAACTTGAAAGATTAATGGTAGTGGATTTTTGGGGGAAGGGAAAGTGTATAGATTAATAGTATATACATATGTGATATATAAATAAAGGGAAATTATTTTAAAAGATATTAGATTATGTTATAGTTATATGGATATAAAAACAGGAGACTTTAATTGTGGTGTAAGACATCAAACAAATAGATCAGATAAGAAAGTAATGGGTGGAATGCTAAAATGTGGAGGTTTAGAGTTATGGAACTTGAGGATAAAAACACATATCAAAGAGGAAAATTAAAAACAGAGATATGTTATTTTTTGTTATCAAAGATTATGAGGACAGTGATAGAAGAAGCAGTGGTAATGTTTTTTCCTAATCATTTAGCTATATGGATTGAAATAGATAAAAATAAAGAACATATTAAAATAGAACAACTAAATAAGAGAATTAATGAAAAAGACTGGAATGAAAAATGTTTATTTTATGTATTTATTTATTTTATTTATTTAACATTTGTTGATTGGAAAAGTCCGACTAGAACAGAGCCTATTTTCAGCAGAGGCCTGAGAAGAAATGCTCCAGACACATGTCTTTGGAATGTGTGAGGAAACCGGAGTACCTGGAAGGAACCCATGCAAATGCAGGGAGGACATGCAGACTCTGCACAGAAGGCACCCAAGCTGAGAATCAAACCAGAGAACCTCTTGCTGTGAGGTGAGAACATTAACTGCTGCACCACTGTACCACTGCATTGACCAGGTTGAAAAGTTATAATAGAGGTGTGGAAAGATTATTTGATAATGAGAGATTTTTTTTTCAAAAAATAGTCAGAATGATGGATAATATTTTATATATATATATATATATATATATATATATATATATATATATATATATACACATACATATAAATACACACATATATACACATATTTATAAGAATGTATTTAATATGGGAAAATAGTAAAATACAGAAATAAAAAAGATGTATACAGAAATGCATAAAAGCCACTATATGCAGTTCTGATAGAACTGAACGGGAATATTTTAGAAACGAAGAAGAGATTTATCAGAAAAATAAAAAAATAAAGATTTATTATATAAGGAAAAATTACAAGGAAAAAATGAAGAAGTGTCACTATATTAAAGTAGAAAAGTAAAGGAAGACAGTGGTATAATGAGAGAAATGAAAAATGAAGTCAGAAAATTTTAAAGAAAACAGACAAATGTAATGAATATAGTAGTGAGGTATGTGAAAGAGATGGTAAAAAGAAAAAAAATACATAGGAAAGAATAGGGTAAAGCAGTTTACAGAAGAAATAAATGGCAAAACAAATTATAATAATAGAATTAGAAAGGCTAACGAGGAATGTATATGTAAGACCAGCAGCTGGACCAGGTAGTATAGGATATTTAATGTGTAAAGATTTAATGCAATGACAAAAAGAAATTCTAATAAAGATAGGTAATGAATGGTTAAATGATGGTATTGATTATGAAGAAATATGTAGAGGGGTTATGAGGTCTATATGGAAGAAAGGGGAAAATAATGAAATTAAAACTTGGAGACCAGTAATGTTTAATAATAGTCATTATAAACTATTTATGAGTATATTGCAAAGAAGATTAGAAAATAAGTTGAACTAAATAACAGAAGAAGAAATTTGGTGAGTTAAAGGAAAAGAGCTATTGCTAGTAATTAGAGAAATAGTAGATGACATTAGCTGACATTAAGAAAAGAAAAACATGAAGTGCAGCTAATAGTCGTTGATATTGATAAAGCATTTGATTCGAAAGAGCATGATATTTTATAGCAAATAATGGGAGGGCATAATGTTAGTATAAAAATAAAGTATGTGAATCAGTGTATACAAACACTAAAATTAGGTTTTTAGTAAATGGTTGGTTAAGTGAAGAAATATAGATGAATAGTGGTACAGAACAAAGACGTCCAATAAGTAATATGTTTGAGATGGTAATGAATAGTGTAATAAAATGAAGAAATGAATGAGTAAATATGTACAAAAAATGTGAGTGATATTTATTTATTTTTTTATTTATTTTACATTTGTTAACCGGGATAGTCCAGCTGGATATATGTCCATTTTCAGTGGAGGCCCGGGGAGAAAAGCTCCAGAACAAATAGACAAACTTGGGTACATATTTCATCTAGATCCATAAGGGTATCTAGTTATTGACACTTATAGGTATATACTACAGATACTTAAGTTACAAACTACAGACAGATACATTTCAAAATAGTCATTAAACAATTTTACATTGTTCATACTAACACTGTTATATGTATGTTATCATACTTTTGATGTGGTGTACATTTATATGCAAGTAACAGATAGGACTCTAGTGTAGAACAATGGTTACAATAGTACTAGAGTGGATCCGGCATTAGTCTGGAGTTGAACAGGGACATAACCATTTGTTGCTGAGGTAGTTGTAGATAGCTTTTTTAAATGTAGGTAGTGAGATAATCAGAGATAAGGATGTAGGCAGGGAGTTCCAGATTTTGGCCACATAAGAAGAGTAAAGGGAGTCTCCAGCATGGTTATTGGATCTAGTAACAGCTAACTGTAATTTGTCAGTTGAGCGGAGTTGCCTAGGACAGGAATATTGTTGGACAATGTTAGCCAGTGAGGGTGATATATTTTGTTGATGGAGTATCTTGTGAGTAGTAACCAGCTGATTATAAATAAGTAAGTTAGGTAGTTCCATCCAGCCTAATTGCTTTAGGTTTAGGCAGTGATGTGTTCTGTAGGAGCTGTTGTTAGCAAATTTGGCTATCTGGTTGTAGCAGGTTGTCATTTTATTGATTTCTGTTTTGGATAAGTTAATCAAGATGGGTGAGGCATACAATAGTGTTGTGAGAAGGTGTGTGCATGCTATAGTAGTTCTAGCATTATGGGTCAGGAATACTTTATGTTTGTAGAGGCTACCTAGCTTTTTGTTAGTATTTTTAATGGGCAGATTGATGTGTGCATCAAATTTGAGCTTGTTGTCAATAGTAATACCTAGTAGTTTTGTTTGGGTTTCAGGTGATATGGTGATATGGGGGTACCATTATTAGAGTGGATAGTAAAGGTGCAGGGTGGGGGCAGTAGTGGTTGAGGGATGAAATAATAGTAGCTTGTTTTTTTGGGGGTGAGTATCAGGCCATTATGAGTGAGCCATGTTTCCACTGAGTGAAAGTTATCCTGCGTCCTTTTGTGGAGGTCTTGTAAAGTGGGGGCATTACATATTATAGTTGAATCATCTGAATATTGAATAAGGCTTGAACCTTTTGCGACTGAGTGAAGATTATTTGTAAAGATTGAGAACAGCAAGGTGCCCAGTATAGATCCCTGAGGTACTCCGAGTGTTACCGGTAGGAGTGGAGACAAGTTATTATTCCATTGTACTGCCTGTTGTCTATTGGAGAGGTAGTTTTTAAACCAGGAGACTGATAAGTTATCTAATCCTAGGTTTACAAGATGGGAGATTAGTTTTTCATGGTTAACCATATCAAATGCCTTTGATAGGTCTAGGAAGAGGTCTGAAGAAAGCTTACCATTATTCCTGTTGTGGTTAATGGTATCTATGAATGCTAGCAGGGCGGTGGTTGTGCTATGTCCTGGCCTTTGATAGGTCTAGGAAGAGGGCTGAAGAAAGCTTACCATTATTCCTGTTGTGATTAATGGTATCTATGAATGCTAGCAGGGCGGTGGTTGTCCTATGTCCTGGCCTTTGATAGGTCTAGGAAGAGGGCTGAAGAAAGCTTACCATTATTCCTGTTGTGATTAATGGTATCTATGAATGCTAGCAGGGCGGTGGTTGTCCTATGTCCTGGCCTTTGATAGGTCTAGGAAGAGGGCTGAAGAAAGCTTACCATTATTCCTGTTGTGGTTAATGGTATCTATGAATGCTAGCAGGGCGGTGGTTGTGCTATGTCCTGGCCGAAACCCATGCTGTGTATGAGATATGAGCTCTTGATCAATAAGGTGGGTCATTAATTCATGGTGAATACACTTTTCTAATATTTTAGCAAGTGGGGATAATATTGCTATTGGTCTGTAGTTAGATATGTCATAAGAATTTCCCCCTTTCTGTAGGGGTATGATATAGGCAGTTTTCCAGATCAAGGGTACTGAACCTTCTGAGATGGATCGGTTTATTAGGATTGAGACTGGTTTAGCTATTTCAATTGCTGCTAGTTTTAAGAATTCATTGGGGAGGGAATCTGCTCCTAGTGTAGTTGGTTTTAGTTGGGATAGTAGTTTTCTTATATAGGAGGTTGAGGTGGGTTGTATCTTAAATGTGAGGCTGTTAGGTTTGGGGGGAGCACTTGTAGTATTTGGATAGGTTTGGTTTTGGGCAAGGGCAAGTACAGTCTCAGTAAAGAATGAGTTAAATGATTCAGCTATGTTTTCTTTTGTTAGGCCTGTTGTTGGGGGTGGAGTAGTGGTTTTTCCAGGGTGTAGTAACCTATTTAAGCCTGCCCAGAATTTTTTTGGATTGTTTGAATGTTGGGTTTGATGGGTGATAAAGTAATTTCTTTTATCTTGCATAACTAGTTTCTTAGTAAGATTTCTTATCTGTTGGTATGCTTGCCATGTTGCTGGGGTTTTGTTGGACCTCCAGGCTGTCCAGGCACTATTCCTTTCTTTTATTAGCAATATATGCTATTATTATGCCTTATGCTGATGATATTATATTAACAGCTAGAAATAGAGACAAAATGAAAAAAGGTACAGTAGTTATGAATATGAATGATAGTTTGCTAGAGGTTGCCTTAAAAATTAATAAAGAAAAATGTAATGGTTTTGAAGAAGATAAGGAATTAGAAGTAATAAAGATTGAAAGGAAAATATATCAGTGTTGGGAACTGATTTGAAGAAGATAACTTATGGAAGGAATCATGGGAGAACATTTTGAGAGATTTAAAAGTATTTGGTATAATGTGGAATAGGTAAAGATTGTGCTTCAATAAAAACTGCATTTGACAAATACAATATGGAATGAAAAAATTAACACATATAGCCAGTGTATATATATATATATATATATATATATATATATATATATATATATATATATATATATATATATATATGATGCCAAGAGATCTGGAGAAACAATTTCTTGAAATTGTATTTCAGTTTATCTGAGAGTCCAGTTTAAGTCCACTAAAAAAGAGGGGTGTTTTATATGGAAAAAGAGGAAAGGGATTTAGGTTTACTAAATTCAGTAATATAAGGAGCTTCATTGAATTTATATAGGGTGTTGGTATGGATAAATGGAAAAGAAAAAAAGTTGGTAATAAGTATATTTGTAGAGAAATACGAAAAGCATGGGATGTAATTAAAACAAACAAAAGGTAGAAAGAATGGAAAAATTAAGTGTCTATATCAGAATATCAACATTTCAAAATGTTGAAGCACCTTTATTCAACACAAAAATGTCAAATGCTGAGTTTGTCGAATGGCCAAAACACCGATTTCGAAATCAGAAGGCCAACAGACAACACGACATAAAAATTAACATATTTAAGTGGGGATCTTTGCCCACCACACACCCCACCATGGGGGGCTCTGCCTCCCCCCCCACACCCCCTAACTAAATATTCTAACTCCAAGACCACACTACAGTCAGGGAAAGGGCAGGTTTGACAGAATGGCCAACCAATTTCTTTCCCTTGGAAAGAAATCAATGTTTTGGCCATTCAACAAACTCAGCATTTGACATTTTGTGTAGAATAACGGTGCTTCGACATTCTGAAATGTTGATAATCTGATATAGACCTAAAAATAACGATATAATAATGCATCAAGAAGAAATAAAATTATGGAAATTAAAGACAGAAAGACTAGAAGAAAATAGGATCATATGGTATAAAATATAATGTTGAAAAATTATTGTGTGAATCCACTGGAACATTTAATGGAAGAAAACATAAAAACTATAATGCAAAGAAATACTATATGTAAGAAGACTATTGAATGCCAAGATTTATTATGGAAGTTGCAAATTAGTAAGTTGCCAGTAAAGGGAAAAATAAATCCATGATATCCCTCAAAGTCCCAGAAAAACCCAGTATGCAAGCTATACTGGGTCCAAAACAAACCAAGAAAAAACTTTGCAGTGTGCAGGGTGTGATGTTCACTTCCTAATTTATGTTATGCTGTTAGTTCACTTAGTAAAAATAGAACTATAAAATATGTGCTACAAAATAATCAAACAGAAAATAGTAGGTAGTCCACAGTTGAGTTAAAAATGGAATATCCTTTATTGAAACACCTAAACAAGCAATCTTAGTTGAGTATAATGAAAAGTGTCAAAAACATTATTTATGTCTAATCAATGAGTAGACACAAACCTGCGAGCCGCCAAAGGTATTCCATAATAAAGAGTAAATGTCCAAAAAAACACCACGGATGTACCACCATGGAAGAGGCTCTTAGTTGAACTCACTGATAAAATTATTCCAATTTTATTTTATTAAAAAGATAAAAGCAGAACACACAAAAGCGTATCCAACTTGATATGCTATACTCAGGATAAGCGCTTTTGGCTGTAGCCTTCTTCAGATCATGTTTCCATCATAGCAAAATGTTTCAATTAAAATTGGATTTCACCAATCAATGAGCTCTTTTTGAGCTAGCGCCTTCAACTCCATCCAGTCAGAAAGCTACCAATCAAATCAACATAATGGACCAGCCATTTTTTACAACCAATAGTTAACTTCTAAAATTACATCTTCCTTTTAGAATAGGTTTCAATGGTACCATCCCATTAAGGCCAGGACTACGATCAGCTCTCAAGTTGTACCATCCCATTAAGGCCAGGACTACGATCAGCTCTCAAGTTGATTATCCAGTTCACTGCTGCAGTTTCAGTTCTGCTGTAAATATCTTCACCTCTTTTGTCCTCAGATATCAACTCCAATGCTTTAGAGTTGAAAGAATGAGACGGGGACATCATCAGGGGGCTAGCCAAAGCATTGCTTTTAATCTGATTACAGATGTCTCGAAGATGCCAAAGAATTCTCTCCTTAAATTGACTATCCGTCTTGCCCACATAGTAAGACAGGTTGCTATGTAGAGAAGATGCTTAGTGTTATGGGTTCCTATCATGTAGTCAAACTTTTACAACTTCGAACCACATATGGTCGAGACCATACCTTAGAATTTGTAAAAGTTCGACCATTTGAATGGAAATCTACATAAGCGTAGGTTTCCATTCACTTCAATGTGGTGTGATCTTGGAGTTGGTATATTTATGTAGCGGGGGTGTGTGGGGGGTGCAAAGGGGCTTGCCCCCTGCTTACAACACTTTATTATTTTGTCCGTTGTTTTTATTTATTTATTTATTTATTTATTTATTTTAAGTAGTCGAAGTTCTGTAACTTCGGACATAATGGTTCAACCATTAGGTGTTCGGAGTTATGGAACTTCGACTATCTGATATAGACCCAGTATTACAATTAGCTTGCCCTTTTAAATAATACTTTTTACCTGTAGCAGGATGACAAAATGAATTAGATGTATCGATATAGGGGTAGGCTTTACATCTTCCACATTTAGTGCTACCCTCTTTCTTATTTTTACATCCAAAACCCTCTGACGGAAAACCATTTTTACCACATAAAAGTTTCTTAACATTTTTCTTATTCTTAAATATAAATTTTGCTGCTTTCCCCATTGTATATCTTAGACTGTCATCTTCAGTTAGTATTGGCCAAAATTTTTTAATAATATTGCACACCTGTGGGGTATCAGTAGCGTAGGTAAATATGCAACCCAATGTTCGGCAATTTCTAGAAACAGCATTCTCATGTCTTATTACATCTTGTTGTAAGGAATAATAGGGCCCACCCTTCCCCTTTCTAAGTGCCTGAGTTTGTGTTGTGCCCATCTGAACATCTTTCTCAGAGTATCCTCTATTTTTCAAATGGACCTTTAGTTTTTGCTGTTCTAACTGAAATTGTTCCTCATTTGTGCATAATCTTGAGATACGAGTCACCTGGTTTTCTAGAATATTGTTGAAAACAAACCTAGGGTGCATAGTATTGTTATGTAGATGATGCTTTCTCCAACTCTGTTTTCTAAATATGGCTGTGTTAGGACCATCGACAATGTCTAGATGTACTTTTACTTCTAAAAAATCAATCTCTTTTTCAGAAAAATGACCCTCACATTCCAAAAATGAAATGGTGTTATTTAGATATCTAACAAACTAAATGATATTTTTGTGATCTGGGATGCTGATGAAATGCAACTACTAGCTATCACGGAAACAGGACCTGAAGAAGGCTACAGCCAAAAGTGCTTATCCTGAGTATAGCGTATCAAGTTGGAAATGGTTTTGTGTGTTCTGTTTTTATCATTTTAATAAAATAATGTAGGATTCATTTTATCAGTGAGTTCAACTAAGAGTCTCTTCTGTGGTGGTACATCCATGGTGGTTTTTGGATTTATGTATAATCAGGTTGTTTGGAGCAAGGGAGTAGTTACAAAGGGTAGTTCTGTTAAGAGCAATACAAGCATTAAATCATTCTTTTAGCCAAGTCCCCCTTCCTTCTTAACATCATAGTGTAATCAGAGACTGTGCTAACTAAAACTGAATCTAAAAATCTAGAGAAAATTTATTAGCAGTTTGTATAGGTTAACCAACTAATCAAAACTTTATTAATTAAAAAACAAACTATCTAAAAATGACTGACCAACAAAAAGATCTACTAATGGACATCTGCCAGAATAAATATTAATAAATGTATAACTTTTAACAAAGATCGCTTTCATATCAAATAAATACGTCATCAGATGTGTGTGTCAAAAACAAATCATAATATGAATGAACATGTGCATAGCTATAAAACTGAAAACCTAAGTAGGATGAAAAAAACATAAACATAATTGCTAAGCTGGAAATATAGTGATAAATGTTAAAAATAAAGCTCTAGGGCCATGGGAATCTGTTAAAGTGTGCCATCTAATTGAGAAAATAATTAAGAATGAAAAGTAGACACAGGTTAGGCTCCAGGTTTAAAAAAGTATGTTTTTAATATGACACAAGGGCTTTCACAACTGCTTCTTCAGATGTATTCATCAATGAAAGTACAGATCCTTATATAACTAGGGCTAAAACCATCACATGATCATAAAATATATAAGTCACATGATCCACATACTAATACAACTTAATATAGACTTTATAAATACTTTAGAAAAACACATTTAATAAAAGCACATAAAAGTACACACACAAAAAATGAACAACAAATCTATGTTACTCAAGTTAAAATTCTATATACTAAAACTTTTAAATCCATCTCATTAAAGGTCTGGATTTCAATTTGGTCTTAATGGTACCTTTTCATTAAGACCATGTCCTGTATCAGCTCTAAGTGTCACTATCCATTTAGCCTCTAATTCTTCTGAATTATTACAGACATCCCCTCCTCTCACAATTTAAAAATTTCTGGCAATAGCTAAAAATCTAAACACTTGTGTGGAATTGGTACTGGTGACATGCTTGGCTAATGCGTTGAACCTATTCTATTTACTAATATAATAGACATGTTCCCGTATCCTCACTTTCAAAGTTCTATCAGTTTTTGCTACGTAGAATTTTCTACACTCTAGGCAATGTGCCAAGTATACAATGTGTTGGGTTTCACAAGTAGCCTGCACTTTAAAATTATAACACCGATTCTGGTTTGGATGAATGAATTGGATGTTAATATCTATGTAACAACAAAAAGAACATTTCCCACAAGGTTTTATGCCTACATCACCCAAGGATGTAGGTATTTATCTAGTGCACATAAGCGTCTATTTAATGATTTTTTGTTTCTAAAGAGAAGCTTAGGCTCACCATCTATCAGGCACATAATTTCCTTATCAGTGGTTAATATCCCCCAATGTTTCCATATAATACTCATGTATGATCTCACATTACTAGAAAAACACTGGGGGTACCTTCAACTTAGACTTAGTATCCCTCATCTTCTTGTTCCTTCCTCCCCATTTATCTGAAAAGTAGGGCTTGGCCTTAGTGTGTTTTTGGGCAACAGTTTCCTGTACATGTTTCTGTATATCAGTCTCACCATAGCCCCTCTCCAGTAACTCATTTCTAGTGGTCTCTATCTGTTCATGAAAATCAGTGTCCCTAACATTCAATGTGGATGCTCTGAAGACTTGATTCCGTATAACATTATTAAATATATATGAGTGATGCATAGTATCTCTACTCAGGTATATGATTCCCATGACAATCTTTCCTGTGTAAGCATGTATACATATGTATATTTTCATCCACATTAACTAGAACATCCAAGAAATTAATCCATTCATAGGAAGAAGTCAAAGTGAATTTTAAAATGGTGTGGTTCTATCAATTTATCTATGGAATTCTAATAAGTCTTCATCTGTACCCTTCCATAAAATGAAGAGGTCATCCACAAATCTGCCAAAAAAGATATGTGCTTTTAATAGGGACCATTTAACAGATATTCCTGCTCTCATACTACCATGACAGAGTTGGCGTAGCTATTAGTACAAGGTGTGCCCATAGCTACACCATTACACTGCCAATACACATTGTCTCCATGAAGAGCAAATTGTTTTCTAAAATCAAAGTTAATAACTTTCCAATATGTAAGATTTTCTCAACAGAGAAATCCGAATATATTTCCAGAAACTTGGTTATTCTAGCCACACCAAAAGCATTAGGGATGACAGTGAATAGACAATGTCTAATGTGACCATTAGAAAATGCATAAAGGTCCCCCAAAAAGTGTTCCATGTCTCTTAATACATATTCTATTCTATTTAGCAGGGGTCTTAAAAATTTCTCTATGTAATTGGACACTGGTTCCATGCACCAATTCCTGCCTGACAGTATCAGCCTCATAGGTGGATTAGTGACACTTTTATGCAGCTTGGACAACCCTTGAATAATTGGTATTGTAGGATAAACCACTAAAAAATATTTCAATAAATTATTGTCAATCAGACCATTATGAAACATCTCATTAAGTGATCCTTGTACTTTCCTAAAGATTTTGAATGAATGGTTAATTGTAGGTTTTATATATAAAGCATTATGTGATAAAATACTTAAATTCATATGGGAGAAGAAAGATAGAGGACATTTTAAAAACTGGAGACTTATAGTATTGAATAATGATTATATGATCTTCATGAAAATAATACAAAAGAAATTTGAAACTAACATGGAAAATATTATGGAAGATAGTGTAAATAGTATAAAGGGAAAGGGTGATGAAGAATTATTAATGACAGAGAAATTTTGTATGATATTATGAACAGAAAATAAGCAGCAATCATGATAAGATACCTTAATAAGGCATTTGATACAATTGGACATGAACTCTTGTGGTAATAATGAAATAATATAATATAAATGAGAGGGTTAGGAAATAATGTATGTCAGCATATAGGAATAATAAAGTAAAAAGACCTGTAAATGGCTGGTTAAGCCAAGAGGTCCTTATGAAGAGTGGTCTAAGACAGGGATATCCAATGAGTTGTATACTCTTTGCATTAGCTATGAATGTGATGGTTGTTAGAGTATGCTCAACAAAATATTAAGGTTGAAAGTAATTCTGCTACAAATATGTAACATAAATAAGGTGTAAAATAAAGCTTGCTTAAATGTAGAAATAGAGTTTAGCAATATGTGATTAGCATCCATACTAAATGACTGTGGCTTGAAAAATAAGGAATTTGCTTAATGGACATGTCTCCTACAGAATCAACAAAAATGTATGCATTTCACACTGTCAGCAAAAAAGCTGACTTCTTACAGACTTAAAAACAGGATGTATGCATTTCACATGGTCAGTAAAGGCAAATATATGAAAAACGGGATGAATGCGTTTCACATTGTCAGTAAAAGCAAAGATTTGAAAAACAGGA
Source organism: Protopterus annectens (assembly GCF_019279795.1). Classification (NCBI taxonomy): domain Eukaryota; kingdom Metazoa; phylum Chordata; order Ceratodontiformes; family Protopteridae; genus Protopterus; species Protopterus annectens. The sequence continues at coordinate 944,903,784 of NC_056732.1, forward strand.
TGTATGCAGCTTCTTTAAAGAACAGACAACATGACATTTTTCTATTGTATGACACCATTAACTAAGGATGTTTGAGAATTTGTCCACAAGGTGTTTCTTTAAAAGATAATACCATTACAGTATGAAAATATGTTTTTCTGCAAACATCAGCAAACAGATGTTCTCATACAAAGCCCAAAATAGAATACGAAGAGAAAAACAGGATTTGAACTGCGTGACTATAACTGTATATAAGAACTGTAAATCAAGTTATGTTAGAGATAAAGGAATTTGTGTAGAAACACACTTGTTCTGAGGTAATATTGTATCTCTCACATCATCCATGCTGTTTGAGAAGTAAAGTAGAACAGTACCTGAAGCTGCAACAGTAGTTTGTGTGATTTGTTATAAAAAGTCTTTCATTGGTTACTGCTTTTAGAGTGACAAAGTTTAGGTGCTGCATAAGTGCAAGTTGCTGTGGGCAACAGACTGTGAATGCAATTATAACTAAACTTTGATTTCAGCAAAACCCAGCCAGCAAAACTGAGTGTCTTAAGAAGACTTTGGATCGATCATAGCAACCAGCACCTTATCATTAATTTTTCAATGGTATGTGAAATAAATCACAAAATGAAAAAGGCATGATATGTAACACCTGAAGAGTTAAGAACTCCAGTTCTGTTAACATATGCAGATAACATTATAATAATTAAATAAAAAATGTGTATAAAAGAAGTGATAATCTGCACAATTGAGTGTCCAGAGGTGATAGGGATTGCTTTAAATAAAGAAAAAAAAGTAAAGATTTAGGTGATGTAGTAAAGATAGGGGGTATAAATTTTACAGTGAATGAAATGTATATGTTAGGTATAAAGTTTGGAAATAAAGATGTAAGTAGAAATAAGCGGGAAAAACAACAGAAGAAATAAAACATACCTGTCTTTTCTGAAAAGCATATGAATTATCAGTAAAAAAAGGTGTTTTTGATAAACTCAGTATTGATGGGAAAACTAGAATACTTACCAAATATAATGTATGTTACCAAAAGTATTTGAAAAGGATTTATTGGAAATGCTTTTTTTTATTTATATGGGGTTTTAGATTAAAGACGAAAGCGGAATTTTGTATGTAAATAAAGAGGAAGGAGGTTTAGAATTAATTAACTAAGTGGTCTATAGTGCGTCTTTAAATTAGAAAGTGTTAAAGTGGATACATGAAAAAGATGAGAGATTAGTAGTAAAATCATATAAATATAAGTATGATAAATTTGGGGATATGGTGCAAAAAGACTAATAGATAAAAAAATGAATAAATGAAGAAAGAAAATGGTACCAAGAAAAAATTGTTTAAAATAAAAATTGGTTATATAGAAACAGATAGAAACATATAATATACATTTAATGATACAATATTACTATGTAAAATCACTGGAAAATCTAATAGTTGAAAAAAATTTCAAGCTATAAATATAAGAAGCAAATGTTGTAATCAAAAAGTAGAAAGTAATATTTTGTGGAGATTTGTAACTGATAAGTTGCTAGTAAAAGGAAATATGCCATATAAAAAGAAAATAAAGATTTTTTGAAAATTATAAAAGAAGTGGATAAAATAAGCATGCATATGATTAAATATAGATTCTATAAGAACAGAGTAAAGAATGTGCTAAAAGAGTAAATAAAAGATTAATTTAGGTTATATGGAATGAAAGAATAAATTAAATTGTTTAATGATAAATGGCTTTAAGCAACAATATTAAATAAAATCAGATGGTGTTTATGGAAAAAGGAATAGGGGTCTATTAGGAATGAAAATTTAGTATGATTGTAAAGAAAATTATGAATATGTGTAAATAGATTTGGATATCTGTATATTTGTATATTTGCAAATATTTGTAAATATGTAAACATACTGTAAATTTGTGTATATAAATAAAGGATCTCTACTCTCTTTGATAGGTGCTGTGAGATGTTTAACATGTATCTCAGCTAACACCAACTTAGTTACTGGGGACCTCAGTTTAATGTCTCATCTGAAGGATGATACACACATGAGTGCAACCACTCTCCTTATGAGGATGTAAATAAAATGAAAATATATGTCTCGGAAGTACTTCTGGGCTGTATTAATCAACTGTTATCCACTATTACTTCCAGCTGTGCCACTCCAAAAGGAGAATGTAAAAAGAAACTAGAAGAAAAAGGTGTTCTTATTTTCTAAAGTGCATACTCAAACCTAGGTCTCATTCCTGAACCTGATGCTGTAAACCAACTAAATCTACTTTCTGTCCATTTTCTTACTATTCCATAGAAAACAATCTGTATGTGGAATTACAATTACATCATCACTAGAAGAACTTTGTTCCCAAAATACTTACACGTTGCCACCAAGAAATATTCAGATCAGTAGTGGGTTAATAAATTGCACTTTGCAAGAAAGTGAAACAGCAATAACATACATTGTACCCACTACTAAAACTGGACCAGTTAGTTTTAGATAATTATAGTCAAGTGGTGCTCATTGCCCATTTGCAAAAAAAAAAAAAAAACAGAAACAGCAATACATCATCAGCTTATTTTTGACAAATTAATACTATCTAACTTGCAACACAACACAGTTTTATCCAGCGTATGAGGAAACAATGTAATAACCTTTGCTGACTACATTAAAAATTGACAATGGCTGTCTTACTGGATCTAAGTATCTGTATATGCTAAAAAAACTTTTGCTACATAGATCATTATTATTCCTATGCAGATTATCTGTAACTGGCAGAAATATCCTTTCTAATTCAAATAGTTAATGATACAGAAATATGACATTATTGGAAAATATTTGGTGATCTGAATCAAATATACTGTAATGGAACAAACTGGGGTAGGACTACAGTTTGTGAGAACTGATTTGTTGCAACTTATGCAGCCAGAATTATGCAAGATAATATATTCACAATCTGTAGAACCAGAATTAGGCAAGAGAATGTGCAGCCTGTAGACCTAGGATAAAGAAAAGGAATGTGTCTACATAGTCCTCTAAAAATCAGTAGAATCTGCTCAAACTTAAACATAATAATAATTAGAAAATGGCCAAACTAGAACTTGAGACCTGATTGGACAAGCTAAAGCAATAGCACGGCTGTTATGTCTGCAAAAAGACCTCTAAAAAACATGAACCTTCTAGAAAGAATGATCACTGTAAAATATCACTGAGAATCTATATATGGATAACCCTCACAGAAACTAAAGATGACCATATTAAAAAGCCATTTAGTAGTGATCAGTTGCTTAGCAGAAGTCACCCCCCCAAAAAAAAATCCATGAAAGAAAACACCAAATGGTGGAAATGCACACCCCAATTTAAGTATATTAAGTCTGCATAAAAAAATAAATTTAAAAAATGAAATAAAACAGTTACAAAAATTCTCACTCACATTAAACATGCTTTACAAAAGGAACCAAAACCCATCAGATAAAAGAAATAACCCCAACTGAAATGCATTACTCAGATTGCATAAAACATAATAAAAACAATGAAATAAAGAAAAGCCGAATCAGGAACGTTGCACAAAGTATGGATACTTTATAGTAATATAACTATACAAATCAAATTTAAGTTTAGTATCTAAGTAGAAACAGTACAAGGCTTCCACAAATTTATAATAAAAATACTATGACTACTACTAATAATCTCTTAATGAAAAACACCACAAAGACTAAGTAAAACTGTAGATAAACACTGGAAGTGAAAAAAAAAGAATTTATGCAGATGACAGCTGACTGCATGGTAAAACAAAACAGAAAATCAACCATATTAAACTGATGTAACTTTAAAGATGCAGTATACAAAAGTAGAAGCACAAAATGTGGAATACATGTCTTGTAAACAATCACCATAGAAACCCAATTAAATAAATGCAACAAATTACTGTTAATCAGGCATTTAAGAAAAATGATGGGTTAATATTTGTACTTACATGCATGGGTCCTTTATTTTTTCAAGTTGCCACTAAACTAATTCCCATTTTGGTCATTTTACAGTTTTGTTACATGGAAAGCAAGTCTTCAGCTAACTACCATGACCATGGTATAGGGGTCAGGGGGATGGGGAGCGATTAAACAGGAAGAATACATTGGAGAAGTGCTATTAACATCACCACGGGGATTGAGGTAGGGGGAATCATTAGCCACCAAGGATTCTACAAATGTGCCGTAGTGTCATAGGTTCATAGATTCATAGGTTGGTACTAGGCTATTGGCCCTAGGGCCTATACAAGCTTAGCCATAACAATTCCCTGGATATTTCTTCCAACAATATTTACTTCCCTGGACCCCTGTCTAGCAGGGCGACTGACATAATCCCCGGGGTGAATTTCCTATCTCTCATCCAATCATCAATGTTAATTTTGAAGAGGGCCAAGGAGGCGCTCTGCTTGACATGTATGGGCAGTCTATTCCAGAGTATGGGGAGTCTCTGGGACAGGAACCTATCCCTCCAGCATGTTTTGTTCATTGTGATGACAAGGTTTAGATCCCTGGAGTATGTGGCTCTGAGTGATTGGGTTTTCTTTAAGTGGAGCATGTCCAACAGCTCAGGGTTTGACATGGCCTTGTATGTTAAGCAGAGATCGCCTCTGAGTAGATGAAATGCCACTGAATATAGCTGGAGTTTTTTTAGATGGTCAGCATATGGCATCTGCTTTAGGCCTGTGATTCTTTTAGTGAGGTATTTCTGCGGCCTTTCCAGCTGTTGCAGATGTCTTGTGAGGTACATACCAAACAGGGCGTTATACTCTATAATGGGTCTAATGAGGGATGAGTACAGTGGGACAATGACTTCCTTTTTCCTGGATGAAAAGCCCTCAGTGATGAGGTGTGCCACATACAAGGATTTCCTGTCTGTTGTGGCAATGTGGTTATCGAAGGTGAGACCACTGTCCACCTGTGTCCCTAAGTGTTATCACACTTTCGGTGTTTAGTGTACTGACACCTATGTGGTAATTCATGGGTACATGGTTTTTCTCAAAGGGGATAACTATACATTTCTTGGCATTAAACTTGAGCCCATGGCTCTGGCACCAAGCATCTGTTTCTGTAAGGCCCTTTTGTAGAATATCCCCATCATTTAGGGATTCAATAATGGCTCCCAGTTTGCAGTCATCTGTGAACTTTGTTAGCCAGAGTCCCTTAGTGTTGGCCTGTACTTCAGAGAAGTAGATGCCAAACAAGAGCTGTCCGAGGACTGAACCCTGAGGTACTCCACTTGTCACTTGGCTGGGGCTGGATTTGGAGTCGGCTACTTTTACAATCTGGGTTCTGTCAGTAAGTTAGTTGGCAACCCATCAAGTGACATAGGGATTTGTGCCCAGCTTAGTAAGTTTATCTATGATTCCAGCATGGGGGATGGTGTTGAAGGCCTTGGCAAGGTCCAGATAGGCTGTGTGGACCATCTTACCCTTGTTCACAGCTCTGCAGACTGATTCGAAGAAGTCAATCAGGTTCAGGAGACAAGATCGGCCCTTCACAAGCCAGTATTTGAAGGTTGCCAATGTCTTTGTTTATAAGTTCCATGATAATGCGTTCCATGCCCTTTCAGATCAAGCTCATCAGACTAAATGTACAGTAGTTCCCGGGATCCAATGTGGATCCCCCCTTGTGGAGTGGGATAACTGTAGCTGTGCACAACTCAATGGGCATGAAGCCTGAGCTGAGGCTATGATTAAACATGACACTTAGGTGAGGTGCCAGTTCATTTTGTAGTTCATGTAGTACACAGCCCAGGATGTCACCTGGTCTCATGGATGCTGTTTTCTTAGCTTTGGAGAGTGCAGTTTCTACCTGTGTGGCCGTGAATACTGGAATTTGGCAATCGTTTGGTATTGAGATAGGCCCTTTAGGGGGTGAGAGAGAGGGTGAAGTTGGCACTAAATCAATCTGCCAGAATATTGGCAAAATCCTTGTGATCATTATATTTAATGCCATTCTGTTGTAGCTCAGAGCAGATCTGAGCATTGCCATTTAGATTCTTGACATAACTATAGAATGCCTTGTGGTTGTCTTTGGAATCTTTGGCAATTTTATTTTCGTAACTAGATTTTGAGGATTTTATGAGGGATCTCAGCTTCTTACTGAGGCTGGTAAGGGAGTTTTTTGCATCCTGGGATTTTCCTCTTTTCTGCAACAATTTCTTCCTATAGTTGTATAGTTTGTTTATGGCAGGGGACCACCAGATAAGCTTCCTTTTTTTGGAGGAGAGCATCTTGGTTCTATTTGGGATGGCACGATCGAGCACGAGTGGATATGCTCATACAGTGCCTTAGTGTAGGATTCAGCAGTCGAACTTTCAGGTCTATATTAGAACATCGAAGTTTTAAAACTTGTTTTCAGCTTTTGTTGAATAGGGGTCAGTATTACAACATTCAAAGTTCTGAAACTTCGATGTTCTAATATAGACCCGAACTTTCAGATCCTGTCTGCATGGGTGCCATGAAGTTTGTCACTTCTGACTTGGGTAGCATGAAGTTGGCTTTGGAGATTTTTTTTACAGAGGTTTCCTTACTGGGGGGTCAGGGTGGGATGTGGATGTCAAGCTAATTTGCTTATGGTCAGACCTGACCAATGAGGGGGTGACCACTGGTGTGGAGCATCTATCTCCCATGTTGGTAATGACTAGGTCTAGGATACTGGAGCCCCTGGTGGGACATTGGATTAGTTGATGCAGGGTGTTGGAATTTATGAATGCCAAGAATCATTGGGAAAAGGTGTTGGTACCCGAGTAGTTTTCCAAGTTAATGGCAGAGTAGGTGAAATTACCCAGTATTAGGGTGTTTGGTTGTATCTTAATATTTTCCAGTATGTTTATAAAGGTGCAGTGAGAATCTTGGGGTATGGTGGGAGATCTGTAGTGAGCTACAGTTTGGATTGCAGTCTTATCTAGTGTTAGTTGCACCTGGAGAATTTCAGATGCATTGTGTTGGGCAACTAGCCTGGAGGTGTGAATATCCTTGGTGAATATGGACACTCCTCCACCTTTAGTGTTTCGGTCTTGGTTTGGTGGCTGAAAAGTGTGGTAAGAGCTGTAGCCTGGTATTGCAGGGGTGCTCTCTGGAGCCTTGAACCAGGTCTCAGTTACTGGACAGATATCGATGTTCTCCATTTTTAGGAGTGCTTCGAGAGAGTGCATTTTGAGGTTTAGACTTCTAGCATTAAGTAGCATTACCTTCAGATTTTGCATGCTTGTATCTGTTACAGTGGTGGTTTTGTCCTTTGAACCTTGCCTAAAAAATTCCCTATATGGGTGGCAAGAGCTTTAGCCAGTAACCTGAATCCCAGGGGTGACAGATGCAGACCATTTCTGCCAAAGCATCGTGGTTTGTCGATCATGTCTTCCCAGGCAGACAGATACTGGATCCCCTTTGAATGACACCAGAAGCTTAGCCAATTGTTGAAATCAATCATTTTGTCCTTATACTGTGGTATCATTCTGGGCGATGGCAGGATGCTACTCAGGGCTAGGGTCATACCTGCTTGGGCCACATGATCCGAGAGCTCTTCCATGTCTCTTTTCATGTAGTCCAGGGAGGTACGTCTTTAGTCATTCACTCCAACATGGACAATGACAGAGTCGTATCTGTACTTGTTGTGGAGTGATTTGAGTGCATGCGTTATGTGGCAGATCCTGGCACGTGACAGGCAGCTGACTGTAATTTTCTCCTTGTTAAGCCTGGTGAGTGTGACATCAGTGTGTCTGACTATAGAGTCACCTATGACTAAAGTGTTGGGTACATTGTCTTGCCTTAGGGGCTGTTGTTGGGTGGCACACTGGTGTTGTGAGCTATGTGTCACTTTGGTTGTGACTGGTGTTTGTTTGTGTTTCATCTTCGGAAGTCCTTGTTGCTTGGGCAGGTTAATGCTATTGACCTCCACATATGTGGGTTTTGTGTTTCTGTGTGTGGGTGTTGATAATGTGGGTTTTGAAGGGCTATGTGTTGCTTGAGGTGTAGTGCAGGTGTTTAACCTTCTCCTCTTGACTGTCTAGCACAATCTTGGCAGGAGAGAGCTTTGCTTCCAGTTTGGCTATGTAAGTGCATCTCTCGCAGGTTGTAGTGTTGGGTGGTAGGAGGAAAGGGTTGTCTGTGTACATGAGGCAGTTGCCACATTGCCCCAGTATGCCCAGATTCACCAGGTAGACAGGAGAAATCACCGGACGCTGACCCTTGGACATGCCTGTTTAAGTGCTTTTTTTGTAAAGTTCAAGAGCTGTTTCACCTTACCTTTACAAGGTACTTTGCAATTTTAGGCTGTTTAGTGCCTACGATTAATTTCCCTTATTGACAAAGAGAGTTGAGTGCTTGTATCAGTTTCAGGCTTCCTAGTGCTTTCCAGCAGGTTCTAGAGCAAGTGCTAGTCACAGGGGTTCAGATTTTTGTGCTACTACTGAGAAACCAGCTAGTTCTAAGGGAAAATTTGAAGATCGGACTTTCTGGCACCTGGAATAGTTTAACCATAGCCCTGCGGTGCTGCACAATGCGAAAAATGTGCAAACACACGCGTTTTTAAGCCAGAGAGTTGAAACACATAAACTATTATGGTGCTTGGCTGGGGGAACACACTACCCACCAGGGCATCTACACGTGTGCATACCCCTTACTCTCCTAGAACAAGAAATCTGAATGAAACCTAAAATAATGGGGGGGGGGGGACAAAGGCACCAAAACATGGACAGATTTCAAATATTACTCTTGTAAACTTAGAACATTGCTATAATAACAGAATTTGTTTTAGCATGCATTTTCTTAAGGATTTAGAGTCTGAAATTCAAAAGTTTGTCATTATTTAGTGATTTCAATTCTCATTGATTTGCCAGACAAAAACTAGGGTCTATATTAGAAAATCGAGGTTTCAAAACTTCAAATGTTCTAATATCGACCCCTATTCAGTGAAAGCTGAAAACAGCGAACATGCAGAACACCGAATTTTTTCCTAGGGAAAAAATTTGCTGTTCCAAAACACATACACACAACACAAGCACACCAAACAAACAGCAGTTCACAAACATACACCTACAAACATACACCTAAAATCTTTCACCTAACCCTACACTAACTATACACACACCACTAACTATCCACTTACCTTAACCCAAACCCTAACCCTAAGGTCCGTCACTATCGCACACTCACCTCACCCGCGCCCTAACCCTAACTCACCTACCCCTCCCTAACCCTCAAGTACACACAATCGCACACTTACCTGACCTGCACCCTAACCCTAACTCACCTAACCTGTCCTAACCCTCACGTCCACACAATTGCACACATACCTAACCCGTGCCCTAACCCTAACTCACCTAACCTGCCCTAACCCTCACATCCACACAATCGCATACATACCTAACCTGCACCCTAACCCTAACTAACCTAACCCGCACTCAATCGCACACTTACCTGAACCTGACCCATAACTTTCCACCACAGCACTAAAAATACCGAAGCAACAGAAACGGACAACCAAATTCTTTCCCTAGGAAAAAATTTGGTTTTCTGTTGCTTCGATATTTTCAGCATTCGCTGAAAAGGGGTCGATATTAGAACATTTGAAGCTTTGAAACTTTGATGTTCTAATATAGACCCAAAAAATAAGAGGCAAAAAATCTGGACATTCTGTGAATCTCTGGACAGTTAGGAAGTATGCAATTGTGTCATAATGGCATTTAAACTGTTATGGTGATCAAGGATAGGAGGGGACCATGGGAAGGAAGACAAGTAAGGGGGACAGGTAGGGAGAATGTGGTGTGTTTCTGGCTGTCTGCCTGACTAAGAGTGTACTTGTGTGTTGGGGTGGGAATGCCAATGATACATGAGCAGCAGTTTACTTCCATGATGTGCAGATAAGCAATGATCTGCATGTGGTGGTAGTAACTGCAACTCCGGGACATGCAATTTAGCAAATAGTGAGAACTTACCTCATTGTGGATAACGTCTTTGAATTACAAATTAGCTCATCTTTGGTGGCTGTATGATGCATGCAAAGACTTTTAATGAATCTCCAGGGTTGCCACAGCACCCAAAAGGGACTTTTTATCAAATCAGCAAAAAACATATTAAAAGATATACAAAAATACAGCACACAGTCTATCAGCAAACAAGTACAAATGGCATTTTACAAAATAGGAGAAAGATAGACTTTCTAATGACAGATATACACAAAGTCACTAGGTGGTTCATTATGTCCCTGTAATGCCCACCCTGACAGGCATTATTGGTTAACCTTGGGCAGATGGACAATCATTTAAGGGCAAAACTATTATGTTGCTGTTTCTACATTGTTTTGATGGTTCCTTGTGTTTTACTTTGATGTTACATATAGATCAGTATATTCTGTCTGCTGACACCAGAAAAGTGTGATATCAGGTTATCCAGGTAGCAATGGCTTAAGAATTATTTTGTCACTTTCAGACTTTCAGTAATTTTCTTATCTGCCTCAGTATACTTGTTTTTATTTCAAAATATATTACAAGAAGGTGGCCTCGAATAACACATTGCTCTAAATAAAAGTGAGCAAAACAGTCTAAGTTCATAATTAAGTACAGCTTCTCTCTTTTCAAATCAGAAAGCTCTATGATATATCAAAGATGCAATTTTGTATTGTGGGACATAGTATAAAATCCAAGTGAAAGTAATAAAATAGCAAGTGAATGAGTTTGAGTCAAGTATTGTGAAGACTGTGCAAAATTAACATTTTTGCAGAATGACATTTTTGTCCATCTGTATTTTAAGTGATGTTTTAAATCGAGCTTTCTGTTGAATATTAAGATAGAAACTATAAAACTATGTTCTGTTGTTACAATCTTGTATGCAAAATGCAAATTAACATAACAGAAAACAATCCAGGCTGGCAGAAGTATGTATACCATATGGTGCCGCTTTTACTTTTATCTTCTCATGTTTGATGATTTATTCATTTTTTCAGGAGCTTGTTGGTACACTCTGTTTTTTTTTTTATGATTAGTGCTGATTTTCTGGGATTCATTATTCCTTAATTATTGCTAAACATTGGCTGAAATCATATTTATAGTGATTATACCTATTTGTTTTTGTATAGAGTACAATTTCCTAATTCTACTTTTAATCTATAAGTGCACGCAACAGTAGAATGGCACAATGCACATGTTCATGGATTTACTTATAGATTCATGGATTAGAACTAGGCTAACTGCCCGTGTGGACCATTTTTAAGCCTAGCCAATTACCCCATGTGAGAATCAAACCTTGCACCTCGTGTTTTTATGGTAAACACCTTAACCATTATGCCACCCTCCCACTATATAGGCAGATAAGAAAATTACTGAAAGTCTGAAAGTGACAAAATAATTCTTAAGCTACCTGGATATCTGGATATCACATAAAAGACAAAGACTTTTCTGGTGTCATAGGTTCATAGGTAGGTACTGGGTTATCTGCCCGAAGGCATATATTAGCCCAGCCACGTTGTGCGGTATTTACCGCCCCTTTGGTAAGCTCCCTAGGCCCTTGATCTAGCAGCTAGTACCCTTGACCCCTATCTAGTAGAGCTGTTGATATGATCCCTGGTGTGAACTTCCTGTTACCCATCTATTCGTCAAGGTTCCTCTTGAAGAGTGATAGTGAGGGGCTCTGTCTTATGTAGATTGGGACCTTGTTCCATAGCAAGGGAAGTCTTTGTGAAGGGACCCTATCCCTCCAACATGTTCTATTCATTGTTGTGCTGAGGTTTATAACCCTAGAGCGTGTAGCTCAAGTAGATTTGGTTTTGCTAAGATGGAGCATGTTAAACAGTTCTGGGTTGTACATGGCTCTGTATGTTAGACAGAGATCGCCTCTGAGAAGGCATTATGCAACAGAGAAAAGCCTTAGTTTTTTCAATCATGCTGCATAGGGCAACTGTTTGAGGCCAGTAATCCTCTTAGTGAGGTACCTCTGTGGTCTCTCCAGCTGCTGGAGATGCCTGGCCAGGTACATTCCAATTGGTGCATTGTACTCAATAATGGGTCTGATGAGGGAAGAGTAGAGGGGCACCACTACATCCTTAGATCTTGATGCAAACACTTTCGTGATCAGATGGGTCACATAGAAGGATTTTCTAACCACCTTGGCAACATGGTTTTTAAAGGAAAGCTGACTATCTACTTGGGTCCCTAGATCCCTTATTACTTCTTCAGATTTCAGGGGGTTACCTCCTATGTGGTAGTTCGCGGGTACTCTGTTTTTTCCAAAGGGGGTTACTACACATTTTTTAGCATTTAGCTTGAGACCATGGCTTTGACACCATGCATCGGTCTCATTAAGGCCCTTCTGGAGGATAACCAAACCAACCGGAGACTCTACTGATAAAAATTGTACCACAAAAACCAAAAATCAGCCCATTGGAGACCGCAACCACAACAGTTTATTGTATAAACATCAGTAAATACCAGTACAATGTTTTCATCAGCTGCATTCATTGACTTTATCAAATACACTGATGAGTTGCCCTAACAGAGTATATATACTATGCTATACTATTCTGGAGGCTATCCATGTCGGCCGGAGACTCTATTTTAGCACCCAGTTTGTAGTCATCCGCAAACTTGGTCAGCCACAGCCCTTTAGTGCTTGCCTGTACTTCTGAGAAGTATATGCCAAACAGGAGGGGCCCCAGGACAGAGCCCTGAGGCACACCGCTTATTACTGGTCTGGATTCGGACATAGATCCCGCTACTCTTACTATGTGGGATCTGTCTGAGAGCCAATTTGTGATCCATCTTGTGACGTAAGGGTTTATGCCCAGGTTGGTGAGTTTATCAATAATACCCGAATGGGGAATGGTGTCAAATGCTTTAGCAAGGTCAAGGTAAGCCGTGTGTATCTCCTTTCCCTTATCTATAGTCTGAGTAACTGTTTCAAAGAAGCCCACCAGGTTCAGGAGGCATGATCTGCCCTTGACGAAGCAGAACTGTGTAGGGTCAAGTGTTTGAAGGTTCCTAATCTCTCCATTTATGAGTTCCATAATGATTCGCTCCATTGCCTTACAGATCAGACTGGTCAGGCTTATTGGTTGGTAGTTCCAAGGGTCGGTTGTGGGCCCACACTTGTGCAGCGGAACCACCATTGCTGTGTGCCATTCTAAGGGGACATATCCTGTCGAGAGGCTGAGATTGAACAGGGTATTCAGATGCAGGGTTAATTCATTTTGGAGCTCGCGTATGATACACCTGGGACACCATCTGGTCCCATGGAGGCAGTGTTTTTAGCTTTAGATAGAGCCTTATTAACTAATGTATCAGTAAGAATTGGAGTTACACAATCCCCAGGAATAGTAATAGGCCCTGCAGGTGGTGAGTGGAGGGGGGAATTTGCACTGAACCTGTCAGCCAAGACGTTGGCAATGTCAGTGGGGTCAGTGTATTTTGTTCCATTTTGTACTAGCTCAGAACAGACCTGAGCGTTGCCATTTAGGTTTTTGATGTAGCCATAGAAGGCCTTATGGTTATCCTTGGCATCCTTGGCAGCTTTCTTTTCAAAATTGGCTTTAGTTGACTTGGTGAGGGCCCTCAATTTCTTACTAATGCTGATCAGGGATGATTTTTCTACTTGTGATTTGGCCTTTTTTTGTATGTCTCCTCCTTTTATTGTATAGTTTGCTTATGGCCAGGGTCCACCAGACTAGTTTCTTCTTGCTTGAGGAAGGAGTCTTGGTTTTATTTGGGATAGCACGGCCCATGCAATCCTGAAGATGTATATAAAGTGCCTTGGTGTAGGATTCTGCATCCTGGATATCATAATCCTTCTGCAAGGGAATAGTGAAGCTTTCCACTTCTGATGCAATTAGTTGAAGTTTGCTTTGGAAAGGTTTTTTACGATGGTTTCTTTGACTGGGGGAGGTGGAGGGGTGAAGATGTCCAGGATTATCAGTTTGTGGTCTGATCTGACCAGAGAGGGAGTGATAACGGGTGTGGTACAATGGGCGCCCATATTTGTGATGACTAAATCCAATATGTTGTCCCCTCTAGTGGGAGAACATACCAGTTGTTTGAGGGTGTTTGAATTTATAAATTCTACGAACCGCTGGGCATAGGAGTTAGAAATTTGGTAGTTCGCCCAGTCTATACCAGGGTAGTTGAAATCACCCAAAATGATGGTGTTGCGTAGGACCTTTATATTTTTCAATGCCTCAAGGAATGCTGAGTGAGCATCTTGGGACATGGTGGGCGATCTCTAACAGGCTACGACTTGAAATGTGGTTTTGCCTGCTGATAGTCAGCAGCCAGAATATACGGATCTATATGTAACATCAAAAAAAAAAACACAAGGAACTATAAAAACATAGTGCCATGCCATGTGTAACTGCTCTGACCTTGATTTTGTACTGTTGTGCTGAACTATTATAGATTGTTTTATATATTTCATAAAAGCTACATTTATTTGAATATCCTAAAATATGGGGAATTCCTGCCACCTTTTATCTTCAGAAATATTTTATACAACAGTATAAAGAATTAATAAGCACATATGTTTTTATAAGCACAGTAGTCTCTAAAAATTATATATATATATATATATATATATATACACACACACACACACACACACACACACATATATATATATATATATATATATACACATATATAGATAAATATATATATATATTTATTTATTTATAGATATACACATATAAATATATGTATATATGTGTGTATGTATGCGTGTGAGTGCATGTGTGTTTATGTGTCTCTGCCCATACAGTCTTTAAAGATCTGTCTAAATATTTTACAGTATTAGGCTGTAAAACTTGATATATCTAATTTTCAAAATGGAAGTCATTGTTCAACTGCATTAAAATATTCAGAAGTATTTATAGGTTCATAGGTTCATAGGTTTATACTAGGCTATCTGCCCTAAGGCATTTATAAGCCTAGCCCAAATTATTGTGGCTTACGCCACCCCTTATATGAAAAATACTGTGCCCATTAGTTTGTTGTGCCTCGGTCCAGCAGTGACCCAGAGATGATTCCCGGGGTAAACCTACGATCTCCCATCCACAGGTCTAGATTTCTCTTGAACAGAGTCAGCGAGGTGCTCTGCCTCACATGGACCGGGATTTTATTCCACAGCATAGGGAGTCTCTGAGTGATAAATCTATCCCTCCAGCATGTCCTATTTATATCCGTGCTAAGGTTTAAGTCGCTTGCTCTAGTGGTTTTGGTGGATTTGGATTTTTTGAGGTGGAGCATGTCCATTAATTCCGGGTTGGACATGGCCTTGTATGTCAGGCACATGTCACCTCTGAGCAGACGGTATGCGACTGAATAGAGCTGGAGTTTCTTCAATCTGGCAGCATATGACAGATTTTGGAGTCCCTTTATCCTTTTGGTGAGGAACTTTTGGGGTCTCTCCAATTGCTGCAGATGTCGGGTGAGATACATCCCGAATGGGGCATTGTACTCGATCATTGGTCTGATAAGTGAAGAGTACAGGGGAACAATGACCTCACTAGATCTGGATGTAAATCCCTTCATGATCAGGTGGGCAATGTAGAAGGTCTTTCTAACCACTTTAGCAATGTGAGTGTCAAAAGAAAGGCCACTGTCAACCTGGGTCCCCAGGTCCCTGATAACCTCTTCTGTGCTTAGTGGATTGCCACCTATATGGTAGCTTGGGGTTACCTTGTTTTTCCCGAAGGGTATGACTATACATTTTTGGCGTTTAACTTCAGGCCATGGCTCTGGCACCAGCTATCTGTTTCCGTGAGTCCCTTCTGAAGGATATCAGTGTCCGATGCACTTTCCACTATGGCGCCCAGTTTGCAGTCATCTGCAAACTTTGTCAGCCAAAGTCCTCCCATGTTGGCCTGTACTTCTGAGAAGTAGATGCCAAACAATAGGGGCCAAGGACCGAGCCCTGTGGGACACCACTTGTGACCGGCTTGGAGTCTGACACAGCGCCAGCAACTCTAACCCTGTGGGTTCTGTCCTTAAGCCAGTTTGCAACCCATCTTGTGACATATGGGTTTACATTTAAGCTGGTAAGTTTTTCTACAATACCCGAGTGGGGTATTGTGTCGAAAGCCTTTGCAAGGTCAAGGTAGGCTGTATGGACTGCCTTTCCCTCATCAATGGCCTTGGTGACTATTTCAAGAAGTCGACCAAGTTCAAAAGGCATGATCTTCCCTTGACAAAGCCAAACTGGGTCGGGTCCAATGTCTGCAAGTCCCCTATATCTTTGTTTATGAGCTCCATTATGATCCTCTCCATAGCTTTGCAGACTAGACTTGTTAAGCTTATGGGGCGGTAATTACCAGGGTCCGTGAGGCGCCACCTTTGTGGAGTGGGACCACAGTTGCCGACGCCACTCCTTGGGCACGTATCCTGTGGTAAGGCTGAGATTAAACAGCTGCCTTATGTGCGGGTTTAATTCCTCATTTAGCTCGTGTAGCACACAGCCGGGGACACCATCCGGTCCCATTGATGCTGTGTTTTTAGCTTTAGAGAGAGCAGCTTTCACCTGCGCATTTGAGATGTCCGGGAGGCTACACTCGGCTGGGATAGTTATCTCTCCTTTAGGGGAGAGGGGTGAAGTTTGCACTGAACCTGTCTGCCAGTATGTTGGCAATGTCTGTGGGTTCAGTGATTTTGTATCATTTTGGACTAATTCTGAGCATATCTGTGAGTTTCCACCCAGGTTCCTAACATAGCTGAAAAAGGCCTTATGATTGTCCTTTGAATCCATGGCAATTTTTCTCTCAAAATTGGCCTCAGTTGATTTTATGAGTGCTCGTATTTTTCTACTAATAATGATCAGGGGTGACTTCCCTTTTATGGATTTTGTTCTATCATGTAATAGCTTTCTCCTCTTATTGTAAAGTTTGTTAATGGCTGGGGTCCACCAGACTGGACGTTTGCCCTTTGTGGAAAGAGTCTTGGTTTTATTTGGGATTGCCTGATCCATGCAGTCCTGGAGGTGTTCATAGAAGGCATTTGTAAGGGCTTCCGCAGCTTGGGTTGTGGTTTCCTCTGACTCAGGGGCCTTGAAGGATACCACACCAGTCTTGAGTAGTGTGAAGTTTGCTTTAGAGAAGTTCTTCACTATGGTCTTTTGTTTGGGGTGGATGTGGATTTCCAGTGAGATTAGTTTATGATCAGATCTCACCAATGAGGGATATACTTCGTGTGGAGCATTTTGTCCCCATGTTTGTGACAATGAGATCTAGTATATTTTCTCCTCTCGTGGGAACAGTGACTAGCTGTTCCATGGCATTTGAATTTATGAACTCCAGGAACCGTTGGGCTAGAAAGTTAGGGCTTGAGTAATGTTCCCAGTCTATATTAGTTGAAGTCACCCAATATGATGGTGTTTGGAGATACATTTATACCCTCCAGTGTCTTCAGGAAGGCTGTGTGGGGTTCCTGAGTTTGAGAGGGTGGCCTGTAGCATGCTACAATTTGTAGAGCAGTTTTGCCTATTGTTAGTTGCACCTGGATGGTTTCCGAGCTTCATGCGTTGCCACCAACCTGGAGGTGTGAGTATCCTTTATGAATATGGATACACCCCTCCTTTTGTGGAGTGGTCCGGGTTTTGGGGCCGGAACGCATGATATGAGGTAAAACCTAATAGTGCCGGGGTGCTCTCAGGAGCCTTGAACCAGGTTTCAGTTACAGCACAGACATCGATGTTCTCCATACTGAGAAGGGCCTCGAGTGCGTGCATTTTGAGATTTAGACTTCTGGCATTGAGCAGCATTACCCTCAATTTCTTCCCATTTTTGTTTCTAGGGTGGTAGGTTTAGAATTTGAGCCTTGCCTAAAAAAGGCACTATGGGGGTGGCAAGAGCCTTAGCCAATATCCGGAATCCCATGGTGACAGGTGCAAGCCGTCCCTTGCAGCAGCGTGGCTTGTCAAGCATGTCATCCCAGGCAGACAGACACTGGATCCCCTTTGAATGACACCAGACATTAAGCCAATTGTTAAAGCTGATCATCTTGTCTCTATATTGTGGCATCATTCTTGGTGAAGGAAGGATACTGCTCAGGGTTAGGGTCATACCTGCCTGGGCTACATAATCAGAGAGCTCCTCTATGTCTCTTTTCATGCAGTCCAGGGAGGTACGTCTCAGGTCGTTCACACCAGCATGGACAATGACTGTGTCATATTTGTACTTGCTGTGGAGTGACCCAGTGCTTGTGTTATGTGGCGGATTCTAGCCCGATAGGCAGCTTACTGTGACCCTCTCCTTGTTCAGCCTGGTGAGTGGGACGCCAGTGTGTCTGACTATGGAGTCACCTATGACAAGTATGTTTGGTGTTGTATTTGGCCTTAAGGGCTGTGACTGCTTTGCACACTGCTTTTGTGGTTTATGTGTTGCTTGTGGGGTGTCTTGAGGTAGCAGTTGTTTGGGTGTCTGCTTTGGAGGCCTCTGCTGTTTAGGTAAATTTTTACTCAGAGCCTCCGAGTATGTCTTTGTGTGTTTATGTGTTTGATTCAGTGGAGTGGTAGCATTATGTGAGGCTGGTTTTGTGGTGTGTGTAGTTGCCTTCTCCTCCTGTCTGGTCTTGCCAGTCCTGAGTTGAGAGAGCTCAGCCTCCAGTTTGGCTAAATAGCTGCATCTCGCAAGTATTTGCGTTATGTGGGAGGAGGAGAGGGTTGTCTGTGTACATGAGGCAGTTATAACATTGCCTCAAGATTCCCAGATTCACCAGCTGGACCGGAGAGGAGATTGACAACTGACCTTTGGACATGCTAGAATAATATTGGGAAATCCTTAATTGAAAACAAGGGCCAGTGGGGAGTGAGGGTGTAGTGCTTTTAATTTTTAGTGCTGACTTATATAATTGCTTTAGTGAGCAAGTGCCAGGTAACTTGAGTGCAATGTGATACAAGTAACTAAATGCAAAAACGACAAACAGTAACTTTCTTTCAAGTGAAACAAGGAAATAAGTACAGTAAGCAATGCAGATATCACTAGTGATCCACAGAAGCGCTGAGAAGTTGCGTATTAGGTGAATTAGCTTCCAGGGAAATAACAAGCAAACAACAAGTATATAAACAAAGCTAGATTCAGTAGGCCTGGATCTAGTCTATGCTAGAGCAAACAAGGTGAACCAATTTCAGTAAGATACAGTTCAAATATTCAGGCACTATAAACCTTTAACCAGAAAATTCCCAGCTCAGAAGGGCAGAGTCCAGCCTCTTCTCCCACAAGAGTGCAGTCCACGAACCTTCTTAATGTAAAATAACTGGCCTGAAGCCCAAGTGCCTAAACCAGAACTAATACACTTGGACACTGGGCTCTCAATCAGCAGTTCCCAACTTAGAAGGATGAAAGCTACCTGTCCTGCCACCACAGTGCTTGCCACAAACCTTCCTAATGTAAAACAACTGGTCTGAAGCCCAAGTGCTTAATCCAAAAGACTTGAATGATAGCTACACTTTAATCAAGTTACAACCAAGCAGTAATAAATACCATTGAATACTTTAGAGAATGTCTGGATTAGTGCTCAAGTTACACAAACAAAGCTAGATCCAGCAGGCCCGAATCCAGTCTATGCCACAGCAAACAAGGCGCACCAACTTCAGTAAGAAACAGTTCAGATATGCATGCACTATAAGCCTTTAACCAGAAATTCCCAGCTCAGAAGGGCAGAGTCCAGCCTCTCCTCCCACAAGAGTGCAGACCACGAACCCTCTTAATGTAAAATAACTGGCTTGAAAGCCCAAGTGCTTAAACCAGAATTAATACACTTTTAGAATAACAGACACTGAGCCCTCAATCAGCAGTTCTCAACCTAGAAGGATGTAAGCTACCTGTTCTGCCACAACAGTGCAGACCTATGATGGAGACTTGCAAATAAAAGTAATTAGTTTTGCTTTGCATAACTGCTCAGATCGAATACTTTGTTGCAGTAATATTGCATCTGTGTGCAGCTACTGTATGCATGACTGGTAAGTAAGATAGTAAGGATACTACATGTATAATAAAAGCAAGCTCTTGAAAAGTTAAATATGTAGCTTCTACGTTTATTATTAAAATTATTGCCACAGAACTGTACATTCATTTTCTTTAGCATGTTTTGTGACAAAAGAGATAGGGATCCTTTCAATTGTCTCTTTTACCAAGGACACAGCAAAGAACATTAAAGCAGTTTGGCTTATTGTTGCACATTTGGACACTGTGATGACTCAACTGTTTTTCTTTTCTCAGCATGCTTGGTAACTGCCAACCCAAATTCCTGCCAGTTAACATTTATTTCTTACATAGCTTTTTTGTTTTTGTTTTTTACACTTACTGAAATAGGCAGGCTTTTATCAGAAAATGTCCAGCTGTGGCAAATATTTTTCTTTTGCATCATTTCAACCTTCTTATCGTAAAACTTTTGATCCTTATTTTTCCTATTCTGCAACATTCATGCTACAAAAATGCAAAAAATATTGAGTTCCAGTGATTTCCTATTAGTGTTAGTATTAGAAGGGATAATTCCATCTGTGCGATTTGTGCAGTTCTCTACTTCTATTACAGAACATAACATGCTTTGCAGTGTCATTGGTTAAAGGTTTAGTCATTAGCAATAGTCTGAGCTGCAGGTTCTTTTACTGATTTACATTATATTTACAGATTTGGGTGCAGTGTAACATTTGAGCATGCCCTGGGGTTTAGTTGTGTGACTGCTTGTTTAATATTAAACATCAATGGCACAGAGACAAAATGATGTGGTAATAAATGTGTGTACTTTAATAATTTATGCAGTCATGCAATGATTCAGCAATTCTCAGTTTCTTTGGAGTATGATTGCTAAGTAATCTTTCACAGCCATGGTAGAGGCTATGTTAAGTAAAGATGATTCTGAAATAAGGATTTACTGAAATATGAATGTGTGTTCTGTTTGGTGTTGCCTATTGACAAAATAGTATCCATTTTGTGTGTACAAAATGTACTTTTAAAGTTACTGAACTTTCTTTATAACAGGACTTATTGAACTCACTTTTAAATGGCTAATTTGGAATCAAAGCCCATAGCCAAAAGCGACAGAATATCATGAACATTTATCTTGACTTCTGCTGCCTGTCAGATATATAACACAGGCTTATTACTTTACAGAAATAACCCTATATTATTATTATTATTATTATTATTATTATTACCGAGACTTTAATTAAATACATTCAGTTAAATGCTGGTGTTTACATCTCTTAAAGACATCACTTCTTTATTTTTTTCCTCAAGAAAGTGATTTAAAAGTTAATTGGCAGCAATGTACACAAAGTTGTATTACAAAATGGTTGGATGTATCTGTACAGCATGCATTCCTTTATGTCAAAATCTGAGTACTTATGTAGGTCGGGTTTTATTTTCATTGTCGGGTGAAATTGAAGAGGATATGCTTAAAATCCAGTACAAAGCAAAGTTGTAATTGATCATCTGCCTGTGTCTGAAAAGTAAATGAACTTCGACTCCTCACTACTTAACGACTGTCATATATCCTCTTCTCTCTCCTCCCTGAATTTCCAAAAAAGTAACTTCTTTTTCCATTCCTGTGTCTTTTTGAGTCCCTCATCCATTGTTAATCAATTCTACACCTACAGGGACTGCACTGCTAGATTTTAATTATTTTTGACTACTTATAATTTATAATGCAAATATTTTGTATACCTCCTTTGAGTCTTAGTATGTCTATGTAATTTGCTAGATGATTTAGAGTATACTATCTTTAGATAATTCTATTTTCTGAACCATTGTATTATTTTTTTTTTGACACATGTTTGTAATCACTAGTACAGCTTTTCTCCCTGGGCCTTTGCAGAAATTGGGCTTTTGCCCAGTTTGACTAACTCGGTCAACAAACATCAAATAAATAAAATAATAAATAAATTGAATGTGTGTTAGAAAAAGAAATTACAATTTTAGTTTTGGGCTGATATATGACTGACAGGCTACAAAGACTACACAGCAGCTTATAAGTACAACACATCAGCAGCAGCGGCAGCTTTCATTAGACATGACTCAGCATGCTGCAGGATGTGAGAGAGAAAGGCAGGATAATTCTCTATGGAATCTGGCACCTTCAGCTTTGGGGGAATAAACAGGAAATTAAATTGTCTATCGTGATTCTTCTTGCTTTTTTCAGCCAAAGAGGAACTTAATATTCTAATTATAGGGGAAGAGCATCCAAAGGAACAACTATAAATACTTGTGTGTGTTTTGTTGATTAGGTTAGTCTCACTAGGGCTAATGCCTCCCTTTTTCAGGAGAAATCCAAGATGGCATTCCTAAAGACTAAAAAAATTAATTTACTCTTTTTGATAAGTGCAGTGGTATCATTTACAAACATCTGAGCTAACTAGCTCAGGCAGATGGGACTTTGGTTTAATATCTTATCCAAAGGAAAGGACACTCAGAAATTCAACATTCCACCTCCCATAGTATTGGAGAGTAAATCCAACTACATGTTATAGGAATAGAACCCACAATCAAGAAATAAACTGGAAAATGATGTGTTAAATTTATTTGGCAGACTTTACTCACAGGGACTGTTGCATTATTGCCAAAGGGTCTAAAAAGTTTTAAGG
This sequence comes from Protopterus annectens, assembly GCF_019279795.1. Taxonomy (NCBI): domain Eukaryota; kingdom Metazoa; phylum Chordata; order Ceratodontiformes; family Protopteridae; genus Protopterus; species Protopterus annectens. Next base: position 944,926,336 of record NC_056732.1, read on the forward strand.
GGCCTATATTAGAACCAAGAAAGCCTGTTTAAGCGAATACATAAACGTCGACACATATTGCACGAACCGCGAGTACACCGAATGCCTGAAACCGCAAAATTCAAAATTTCCAACTGGAATAGTTGGCCCTTCTGTGGTACAGCTCGGTAAGGTAAGTGTGCGATAGTTACGGACCTTAGGATTAGGGTGCAGGTTAAGGTAAATGCATAGATAGTAATGTATGTAAGGTTTAGTGTAGGGTTAGAAGTAGGGTTTCTGTTAGTGTATGTATGTGGTTTATTTATTTGTTTGGATGGGTAGTATGTATCGAGCAGTGGGGTTGGCCAACTATGCCAGTTTGAGATTTTGAATTTCGTGGTTTCGGGCATATGGTGTATTCGCTGTTCGTGCAATATGTGTTGATGTTTACGTATTCACTTAAATGGACTTTTGCAGTTCCAATATAGACCCAGTTTTAAGTTTAGCTAAAGTGAAAGTAGATTGACTTTAATTATTTAGAAAATTTAGTTTACAGATTTTTATATAGTTTAAAATGTAGAACATAATCTTCCATTAACTGAGGGACAGAATGCATTTAACTGTAACACTGCATGTCATTTTTTATCTGTTATTGACTTAAGTATACACAAAATAAGATGCAGTTAATGACTTGGCTAAAAGTGGTAGGTTGTAGAGTGGGAAAAGTTTTTCCTCCTTTTAAAATGAACTTTTGTTTCATGTCCCCCTTTTATACATTCTTCCACTCAGATGTACAAGACGTTTGCACTGATTGGGTTTTAGTGCATTTTTGAAAGGTTAAGTAAAATGCATATTCCTTTTAATGTCTTAGAAGATTAGTGGATAGCATGGCTTCTATACATGTCATCATGTTTTTATTCCTCAAGTGTCAGATGCCTGAGTCAAAAGATATAGAAAAACAGAGCACTAATGAGCGTCCTCCTCAGAAAATCAGTCCCACTGCAGTTCCTAAATGAGCACAGGCAGTAATTCTGTTGTTCTAGACAATGTCTTCCTTCTTAATGCTTGTGTAGTGGCAGAGTTGGTATTTATAATTTCTTTTTGGGTGGGGGTCTCCATCCAGGGGAACAACAGAGCTTGTCTCAGTGTAAAATATTTATCATTTAGTTTATTTATAATTTCAGTTTTCGTCCTTTTGTGTTTTAGGTGTCATTTTTTGGATTTCTAAGTCCTCACAGTTTTGCCACTCAGAGATTACTAGTGGTGATGTGGGAAATGTTATAATTTTGGCTTGAAATCTCAGCATTTGAATATGTGGTGTGGTACTTAAAGTACTGTTTGCTGGATACATTTTGTAATTTCTCAGTGTTGAAGAGGAGGTGGATCATAGCTTTACTTTTAGTACATTTTCTGAATGCGAGGTTCTGTAGAGTGATAGCATGAACCTCTGTTTCTGTCTCTTCAACTTAAAAAATATAGGCTGGGATTGAGACATCTGCATATTGGGTACAGGTAGCTTGAGGTATTACAGAATGTAGGTCATTTGTAAAGTTAAAGAAGAGGAGAGGACCCAATATGGAGCCTTGAGGGACACCAAGGGCAACTGGGAGGTGGGAAGACAAGTTATTCTCCCATAGTACAGCTTGTTGCCTGTTATTTAAGTAGGATTGGAACCACTGTATAGCAAGTGCATCCAGTGACAGGTTTTCAAGTATGTTTATGGGGAGCTGGGGGTTAAACATGTCAAATGCTTTTGACAGATCAATAAAGAGGGCTGAGGACAGAGTGTCATTATTGCGATATTTATTAATGCAGTCAGTGAAGGATAAGAGAGCAGAGGTGGTGCTATGAAATGGTCTGAATCCATGTTGGCAGGTAGCTAGTAAGTTGTTTTCTAATAGGTAGCTTAATAGTTGCTTATGAATGCATTTCTCCATGATTTTTTCCAATGGGGATAATATGGCTATAGGTCTGTAGTTAGATAAATCTTTGGAATTACCACCTTTATGCAGGGGGATAATATGTGCAATTTTCCAGATTGATGGGATAGTTCCTTCAGAAATAGTTCTATTAATGAGGATGGATATGGGGTAGGCTATAGCTTTTGCAGCTTTTTGCAGGTATTCTGCAGGTAATAGGTCTGCAGAGATGATGGTGGGTTTAAGTTTCTGAATAAGGGTACAGACAAGGGATGTAGGAACAAGTTGAAATTGAAATAGTGGGGGGCTGTTGGAGAGATCAGAGGAAGAAGATATGGTGTCAGGGGATAACTGATTAGCAAGAGATTGAATGGTCTCAGAAAAAAGTGTTAAAAGAATTGGCTATTTGGTTGGGATTGCTGTGATCAGAGCCTGAGGGAGTGGGTGTGACTGAACAACCTGGGTGTAAGAGTTTATTAATGCCTGACCAGGATTTTTGAGGTTTATTTTGGTGGGTTTGTTGGAGTTGACAATAAAAGTTTCTTTTATCTGACGATATGGCTTTTTTGTTTCATTTCTTAGCTGTCTGAACTTTAATTGTTTAGTAGGGCTTTTAGTTGTATGCCAGCTGGCCCAGAGTTTGTTTCTTTGGAGGATTTTTTGTTTGGTAGTTTTGGAGAGCCATGGGGCTGGTTTAGTCCTAGTTCTAATTGTGCATGTTGGGGCATTGCAATCTAGAGTGGCTAAGAATTTAGAATTAAAGTATTTACCTGCATCTTCTAATGGTAGGTGTTTCAGGGGTGACCAGTCACAAGCTATAAGTTCTTTTTGAAAGCTGTCGGGGTTAACATTTTTGTTAGCCCTTATTGTCTTATACATGGTTGGGTGTCACTCTTATACCTGATTAAGAAGGTGAATGAGGAGTTGCTTATGTCTTCAGGGAGGGTACCTACTTTGTAAGTTTGGTGATGACTATTTGTGAGAATCATATCTAGGGTGCTTTCATTGTTATTAAGTTTATTGGTTCTAGTGGGGGATGTAATGGTTTGAGTAAAACCACATAGGTTAATATGAATGGAAGGCTGTTCAAATGTACAGCACTTCCAGTTTATATTAAAGTCACCGAGTACTATGGTTTCTTGTGGGTAGGTGGTTGTAAGCCAACTTAGAATAGGTTCATAGATTCATAGGTTCATACTAGGCTATCTGCCCTGGGGCATTTATAAGCCTAGCCCGATTGTGTTTGGCTTACACCACCCCTTGATTTGAGTATACTGTGCCCTTTTTAAAGTTTAGTTTACTGTGCCTCTGTCTAGTAGTGACATGGACGTAATCCCCGGGACAAACCTATGATCCCCCATCCACTCATCAAGATTCTACTTGAAGAGAGTCAGTGAGGTGCTCTGCCTACCATGAATTGGAATTCTATTCCATAGCAAAGGGAGTCTCTGGGTTATGAATCTGTCCCTCCAGCATGTTCTATTTATTTCTGTGCTGAGGTTCAAGTCCCTCGAGCGCGTGGCTCTAAGGGATTTAGATTTACTGAGGTGGAGTATGTCCATTAATTCTGTGTTGGACATAGCTTTATATATCAGGCATAGATCGCCTTGACGTAGGCGGTATGCAACTGAGTAGAGCTGGAGTTTTTTTAACCGAGCAGCATATGGCATCTGTTTGAGTCCCTTGATCCTCCTGGTGAGGTACTTTTGGGGTCTAATTGCTGCAGGTGTCGGGTAACGTACATCCCAAAGGGGGCATGGTATTCTATGATGGGCCTGATGAGGGATGAATAAAGGGGCACGATTACCTCTCTTGATCTAGATGTGAATCCTTTCATGATGAGGTGGGCTATGTAGAAGGTCTTTCTAACCACTTTGGCAATGTGGTTGTCAAAGGAGAGATTGCTATCAACTTGGGTCCCCAGATCCCTAATTACTTTCTCTGTACTTAATGGGTTACCACCTATGTGGTAATTTGAGGGCACATTGTTTTTGCCAAAGGGTATGACTATACACTTTTTGGCATTTAGCTTTAGACCATGGCTCTGGCACCAGTTATCCGTCTCTGCGAGTCCTTTTTGAAGGATGCTTGTGTCAGCTGGAGAGTTGATTATGGCACCCAGTTTGCAGTCATCTGTGAACTTGGTGAGCCATAGTACTCCCATGTTGGCCTGTACCTAAGAAAAGTAAATACCAAACAAGAGAGGTCCCAGGACAAGAACCTTGTGGGAGGCCACTTGTGACCGGTTTCGAGTCTGACATGGCTCCAGCAACTCTGACTCTGTGGGTTCTGTCTTTGAGCCAGTTTGCAACCCATCTTGTGACATAGGGGTTTATATTTAGGCTGGATAGCTTATCTATGATGCTCAAGTGGGGTATTGTGTCAAATGCCTTTGCCAGGTCCAGATAGGCTGTGTGGACTACCTTCCCTTCATCTATGGCCTTGGTGACTGCTTCAAAGAAGTCGACCAGGTTCAAAAGGCAGGATCTGCCCTTGACAAAGCCAAATTGGGTAGGATCTAGTGTCTGTAGGTCCCTAATGTCTTTGTTTATGAGTTCCATGATGATCCTCTCCATAGCCTTGCAGACTAGGCTAGTCAAGCTTATGGGTCGATAGTTTCCAGGGTCTGCAGAGGTGCCCTCTTTGTGGAGTGGGACCACTGTTGCTGTACGCCATTCTTTGGGCACATATCCTGTAGTGAGGCTGAGATTGTACAGCAGTTTTACTGGAGGGATTAGTTCTTCTTGGAGTTCATGTAGGACGCAACCCGGGATGCCATCTGGCCCCATGGAAGCATTGTTTTTTGCTTTGGAGAGGGCGGCCTTCACCTGAGCATCAGAGATGTTTGGGAGGCTGCACTCTGCCAGGATAGATACTTGCTCTTTTGGGGGGAGGGGGTGGAGAAGTTTGCACTGAACCTGTCTGCCAGGATATTGGCGATGTCTGTGGGTTCAGTGAATTTTTTGTCATTTAGAATCAACTCAGAACAAGTCTGGGAGTTGCATCCCAGGTTCCTAACATAACTGAAAAAAGCCTTATGATTGTCATTAGTGTCCTGTGCAATTTTTCCTCTCGAAGCTGGCCTTGGAGGATTTTATAAAGGATCGTAATTTTTTGCTAGTACTGTTTAGAGATGCCTTCCCTTTTAGGGATTTTGCTCTATCATGTAGTAGCTTCCTCCTTCTGTTGTACAGTTTATTTATGGCTGGGGTCCACCAGACTGGACACCTGCCTTTGGATGATTGGGTCTTGATTTTGTTTGGGATAGCATGATCCATGCATTCCTGGAGATGTCCGTAGAATGCGTTTATATAGGATTTTGCAGTTTGGGCCGTAGTTTCCACTGGCCCTGGGGCCTTGAAGGATTCCACTTCGGTTTTGAGAAGTGTGAATTTTGCTTTTGAGAAGTTTTTCACTGTGGTTTTCTGGGCTGGAGGTGGGGTCGTGATGTGGATATCCAGTGAAATTAATTTATGGTCTGATCTTACCAATGAGGGATATACTTCTGGTATGGAGCATAGAGTCCCCATGTTGGTAATGATCAGGTCTAGTATGTTTGTTCTTATATGCCTCTAAGGTGCTGGTATTATTGCCTGGGGGAAGGTAGATACAAATGATATATATGGATTTACATTTGTTGAGTTGAATTTTGGAAATAAGAATTTCTGCATTACTAGTTAGTGAAGGTTGAGCGTCTATAGAGGTCACCTGTAATCCAGGTTTATACAGAATACCTACTCCTCCACCCTTCTTAGCATTATGGTCTAGTCTCAGGATATTATAACCAGGGGGAATAACCACATTGTCTTGTATTGATGGCTTGAGCCATGTTTCAGTGACACAGAGGATGTCAAATGAATGTACATCCATAAGGGCATGTAGGTGGGCAACTTTATTATTTATGCTCCGAATATTGAGATGAGCTATCAGGAGAGATTTGGGGGGTCTGGTAAGCAAGTGTGTGTTATTAGGAGTTGGGGTGTAAGGCTCTGTGGTTGGGGTAGAATTTGGGCCAGGGTTTGGATGTATATCACCATATTAGGGAGTGGACTTGTATTCTCAGAGTGAGTTTTAAAAGTTTACATATTAGGTTCTGGGATTTCCTGGCTCTTGGGCTGTAATATGTGATGTGAGTGAGTCTATGAAATTTAGCTGATAAATACTTTGGTGGACAGGATGTGTTATTATGGCTATGAGGGATTATAAGCATTGGTGTTGAGGTTTGCTTTATGGGGTTGTGATATCCTAGACAGCGAAGGTGTTCATAGAAAGTAAGTAGGTAAGGTATAGTTAGAATAGTTACAAGTGCGAATAAGAGAAAGGGCTTCAGGTGTGTTAGGGCAGTTGTGGGTGACATTGTAGAAGAATTATGTTTAGGTTACTATACAGGGATACTATACTATACAGGGATAAGTACAGATAGTTTACTGACTAGTGGGAAGTGGGTAATAGCACTTTAAGGGATTGGAGCATGTGATTGGTTGTATGGATGGGGGTGGTATGTAGAGTAGTAAAGTTGTCCACCTCATCAACTTGTTTCAGATTACAACAAAATACAGTTTAGTAATAATTACCTCTCATGCTTTAGTGGTAATCAAAATGAGATAAAGCTATATGCAATATTTTTTCAGTTTCTGTCCATAACAATTCATTAAGTAAACATGTCATGCAATGATTGTTCAATATTCAAAAACTTCAGTACATTATGGTGCCATAATTAACAGTTGTGCTGCGATCAAGGGCCTAGTGCATACATCTGTATTTTAAGATTCATTCTAGTAACTTTGGGTTTATCATTCATATTTGTCAGTAGAATAAGTAAAGAAAAACAGTAAAATTAATACTATATTTTATTGAGTGTCTTCTCTTTTAACACCTTTTTAGAGAATGTTATCAATGTCTTAATCCACTCTGTATTCTTTGCTGACAATTTTGCCTTTTTAGAAAACATTTTGTCTTTCAAAATAGTTTTATCTAGGTTCTCTTTATCTGCACATACCAACACTGGTTTCTTGAATATAAGAACAAATTCTGGCTAATGGTTAGTTTCATCTAAATTTCCAGTTGTAACAAATATGAAAGGTTTGTTTAATAGTACAGATTTTCTTTGAAGGGATAGAAGTTGAACTGAGGATATGTAATTCTTAATCATTGGTTAAGGAAGCAACTAAGAAGCACATGTGTGTGTTTTTGTATAGAAAGGATTATAAAATACACATATATACATTTCTTTTTGTCTGTATGTTCAGTCAAACATTATCCAAACCAATGGCATTTACAAAACATTTCTCATGTACTCAGCTTAAGTAACATATTTATGTGTTTTCTATGTATGACCGCATTAGGATAACAAAGAATTAAAACATAAATGTATTTTAGTTTTTTAATGAATGACTTTAAGGTAGAAATCAGAATTATAAGCCCAGTAATCTCCATGCTTTTATCTTCAGGCCTCTTGTCCAACCTTCCCTTGTGACTGTGAGTTCCACAACTGAGTAAAACTCTGTAGAAAGTTCATATATGAATTTATAATATATAATTCATTAGTATTTGCAATGTATTTTTATTTGCATTTTATTGCTTTAAGTTGCTGTTAAGTTGCTTAGACTTAAGCACTCAAACTTGATGTGTTACGTTTTGTTTCATGTTTATAACAACTATAGCTTATTGAATGAAAAGTCAAACCGCATATCATCATTTAAATTCTTTGTTGTATTGGGAAGAAGAGGTGAACCTTATGAATTATTAATGTCAACTGAACCCAGAATACAATAACGCTATTTCACCTTAATGTTCTTATAACTGCTGAGAATTCCCCAGGTAATAAATAGTGTCTCACAATCTGGCAGTTATTTGGAAAATATAGACAGAATGCTGGAGTGTAATTTTCATCCTTACTGTAAAAAAGCTATATTATGTGTAAAGATTATTTTCCTTTTCATATCATTTTGGTTTAATTAAAATATTAAGAGGGAGTGTAGTTGTATATTCACTAGTGTAAATGTAGCATATGCCAGTTAGACATTTGTGGTTAAATGCAGTACATTTTTCTCTTCCCTAGATCCTTGGATAGAAGTTTGTTATAGCTACATGTATGCCTGTGTGTGTGTGTGTGTGTGTGTGTGTGTGTGTGTGTGTGTGTGTGTGTGTGTGTGTGTGTGTGTGTGTATGTGTAAGTATGTGTGTATATATATATATATATATATATATATATATATATATATATATATATAGAGAGAGAGAGAGAGAGGTTTACCATTATATAGTCGAACGGCATGTCCTCAACACTGTAACTTGCTAAAGGAATGCTGCAGTAATCCACAATGTTGACTGCATTTTTTACGAATGTAGATAAAGCTGAAACACTGTTGTAATTCAAAATAAAAGAAAACATCGACTTCGACATCACGCATATTTCCAATACAACATTTTTCATTGTCGGTGTTTCGTGATACGGTATTTTTGTTCAGAGATATCACTGTTCGATGATACCAGGTACAATGTTATGATGGTAAACCATATACAGTAGATATATAGTTATAGTTATTTTTTTTTATTTACTACTTAAAGAAATAGCCATGCAGCCATTTTTTTTTTGCAATCAGTTGTTTAACTTTAATTATAGTGAATTATATATATTGCTGCACATTAATCAAGTTAACTTCTATTTTTTCCCATTTATGACTTTTTTTTTTCATCATGCATACCCTCATGATTTTTTTTTAAGTTTCCCTTGGATATGTATGCCTCAGGACATAGCTGCACTACTGAGGCTGGTTGGAAAAATATTATATTCCTTGATATTTATCTGATGGTACCAAATGAACATATTTATTCTAGAATGACTGTAAGAATTATGCCAGACAACACTTTCCTGTATGCTGCTAGTTTTCACGTGTTCATCTAATTAACATTTGCCACTTATTGACTGCCAAGTATAAACTTGAGTGACGCTTGGATAGGGGATAGAGACAGGTACTTTTACAGCAGTCTTGTTAAAAGCTAAAATCTAGAAACTGGATGGGGGAAAGCATTTTACAATGTACAGTATCTGAAGGTATGCTGAATGATATTTATTTCATTATGAACTGTGCCCCTTAAAAGTTAGGTGATGGTAGTACTGAATAATTTCTGGTTCATTCTAAAAGCAGGTTTAAACTTGTCATTATTTCAGAGGTCCAAGGTGTCCTATACCAATGTTAGTATTAACTAGAGTTAAGGAAAGGGCGGGTAGCAGAAACTGTGTGTACATTTCTATGTAATTGTTCATAGCTTCACAGGTAATTACTGTGCTAGCTGCTCTTGAAGGCTATTATTTTAAGCCTAGCCATTTTCCATTTTTCTGCTCAAAATAACCTCTTCCATTTTGTTATAGATTGGGCCTATCCATCTCATGGCTGATGATTATATATTACTACTAATGAGAATAACTGGTAACATACCATAGGTAATTTGAGGGGACCCAAGGATGGGATAAAGCATTTAGGAGCCACTTCTGTCCATTAGTTGTACAAGGGCAGTCCCAGGGTAACCTTTCTGTTTTCCATCTATAGTTCTAAGCTATGCTTGAAAATAGAAAGGAATACACTTTGTTTTATGTGGATTGGGAGTCTCTTCCAGAAAAGCAGTATTCTCTGCGAAATATACTCATCCCTCCAAACCATTCTGTTGATGTTTCAAAAGAGGTGCAGATCTCTAGACTTGAGTATTTCTCATGTCAGTTGACTTGTTGATGTACACTAAAGCTATCAGTAATGGATCGGAGAATGCCTTATATTCCAGACACAGGTCACCTCTAAGGCAGTCTGTAGGATACCAAGTATAGTGGCAGGTCTTTGAGCCAGTCCATGTAGGACATGTTGTTTAGGCCTTGTATCCTTTTAGTAAGGTATCTGTGTGGGTGTTCCAGTTTTTACATGTCTCTGGAAGAAAAATGCCAAGGGGACATCATATTCAGTGATTGCCTTTATGAGTGTTGAGTAAAGGGGGCAATGACAACCTTAGATCTAGACACAACCCCTTTGTTTATAAGCTGTGCAATATAGAAGGACTTTCTTATAACAATAGACACATGCTGTTAAAAGCTTAGGTCACTCTACACATACGTTCCCAAATCCAGAACAACTGGCTCTTAGGGATGTATTAGTTCCCTGGGGAAGATGACTTCCCAAAGGATACAATAATGTATTTTTGGCATTTCATTTTAGACCATGAGTTTGACACCAGTTATTTATGTGAGACAAACCTTCCTGCAGGATGGCTAAGTAATTTGGGGATTCAATGACTGCTCTTATCTTGCAGTCATCTGCAAACTTAGTCATTTAGAGGCCTTTGGTATTGGCTTTTACATTAGAAATGTAGATGCCAAACAGGAGAGGTCTCAGCACAAAGCCCTGGGGGGAACTTCACTGGTGACTGGTTTCTTTGTGGAGGTAACTTTCCCTATTTTGATTATCTGCATCCTATCTGTGATCCAGTTGGCAATCCAGTGGAGGACATACTGGGTTTATTTCCATTGTATTTAGCTTGTCTGCTATGCCTGAGTGGGAAGTTTTGTCAAAATCTTTGGCCAGATCGAAGAATGTGGTGTATGTACCATTTTGCCTTCATCCATTGTTTGGTGACCTCTTCAAAAAAAATATCCACCTGGCTGATTAAGCACAACCAGCCCTTAACAAATCCAAACTGAAAGGCCAATAACTGAAACCCTAGCGGGGACAGATGCAGGTACCGAACTTGGCAAAGCAGAGTGGTCTGTTGACCAATATTGGACCCTCTTTGAATGACGCCAGTTATTGAAATCAATTGTTTTTTCTCATATTGTGGTATCATCCTTGGAGAAGGTGGAATGCTGCTCAATAGTAGGCTCATACCTGCCCTGGACATATAGTCTGAGAGCTACATCATGCTTCGCATCATATAATCCAGGCAGCTATACTTCAAGTCATTGACACCAGCATGAACTATGACAGAGTCATATTGGTACTTGTTATTCAAGGACTTCAGTGCATGCATGATCTGATGGACTCTGTTATCAGACAAGCAACTAACTGTCATTTTTTCTTTTTTGTTGATCCATTTTCAAACATGTAAAGCAAGGAAAATAAATTATAATCAAATGAATGGCTGTTAAGGTCTTTTGGCAACTTTGACTGTTTCCGATTATTAGTTGTGTGTTGTTTAATGTATCACTATTTTAATCCAAAGATCCTCATGGAAGAAATTATCCATAGGGTACACTTATGAATTCTAGAACAGATTAAATACATATGTAATAAATCATTGAGCAATCCTGTGGCTAAGCATTTTAGTTTGGAACTTAACTGTAATCCAAATTGCTTTCATAGTGTGTCAATTAAGATCAGCAGACATTAGTAACAGGAGCTTTGAAGAGACAGTGACAGTGGTAAAGTAGGAAGAAGAAGAGAGGTAGGGTAGCTATGTATAATTAGAGGATCAGAAAAAAGTATAAGGAATGCTACATAACAAGATGCAATGCATGGTGGGAGCAGAGTACTACACTTTCATTTGAGGACCATACTTTTTGTAGATATTGTGTAGTCTGTAATGTTATCCAGTTTATACTCTTCTTTCTGGAATAAATAATTGAGGAAGCTGGATACCTCTGGATAGATCTGGCCATGATATGAAGGATTATCTTTGCTTCAGAAGGTTCAAACTGTGACCACTATTGCTTTACACATTGTTAAGAATGATGTGCATTTGAAAAGAAACCTACTTCTTGGTACCACAAGCATTAAGACTGGAGTCAGTCCTTTTTAGTAACTATAAAATTGCAACATAGGATTTTCAAGGGTTAAAGTATTTGAGCAATCCCTTCAACTAAATAATTGTATTTCTAAAAAATCCAGTTCCAAATCCCCCCTCCTTAAAAAAAGAAAAGACTGACTCCAGATAATTTGTTTTATAGGTTTTATTGGGATAAATACTTTTGACCTTGTAGACCTCTTCAGATTTAATTCTCACACGGAATGCATTAGGCACCAGTTCCTCCAGAAGAGGGGTTAGGATGCAAAAGAGATTGTACTGGGGTAGACATTAGGCTTACCATGACACTGGTGGGAGAGTAGGCTTTGTAGTGGGTGTATGGGTGCATAGACCCTTGTGGTGAAGGCATTATTATGAAGGGATAATGATGTAGTTTGCTTATCCTGTCTCCAAGGTAACAGGTAATATAAAATATCCAGTTTAAGATGTGTTGTTATCACAATTAGTAAAATGATTTTGGAAGTTAACAGATTAATACAATTATTTATTAAAATATCATCCATTGAAGCCTATAGGTGAAAAAGTACATTTTCTAAATTAAAATAGTAAATACAAAGTAAATACCATGTTTCCAAGCTGCAGTAGTCTCAGAGTTTGTCTTATAATTTATAGAGGAGACTGTAGTATATGCCTAATGCCAAGTCATGTCCTTTTCCCTATGATGCCAAGTCATGTCCTTTTCCCTATATCTGATATTTTTATTGAGGCTGAAGTTAAAGAAATGGTTTTTGCTCATAATCCTACATCATCTGAGTAGAAATGTAATATTCGAACACCTGCTTGCAGTTACAAGCCAGTGGAAGACTTGATCTGGGGAAAGATTCTTGCTTCAGAAAATATCAGTGATTTTGGGGTGGACAGATCTCTATCACTGAATAGTAACTGGACCAAACATAATCTGAGAGGAATCCAATAAGAACTAGCTTGTGCTTTATGGCAGGACAATTAAAGTACAGTAGAATAGCATGTTTTTTTTTAACAAAGGGAGTGTTAGATATAGTGAATAGCCATCTTGTGGTGATTATAGTATCAGACTTGCCAGACGTGATGACACAAGAAAAAAATACAAAAGACATTTCCTGATGCACACTGTGAACACATTAGCTTGCTAGTTAATTAGTAGCTTCTTGGATGTATATATGCTGAGTTTTTAATGCAAAATGAAATTGCTAAAAAAATAGCTTGAGAGATACTGTGATATTCTTAATTCATACCACCAAAAGAAGACTTTTCAACAAACTTAGGCTAAAAAATAATTATGCACAGGCCATTTCTCATATAGTTGTTTCATATTGTAATCAGATTAATGTTGGTAGAGCATCTAAAAATTAAAGTAATCATCATTTGTATAGGTCTTTGTGATTTTCTTAATGCTAGATACTATTTCAAATTTGTTGAGACAGTATATATTCTAGTTTAGTTTAGTTTCTTAGTGCTAGTAATTGCTTGTTCCAGCGGGGGGGTGTGTGTGTGTGTGTGTGTGTGTGTGTGTGTGTGTGTGTGTGTGTGTGTGTGTGTGTGAGTGTGTGTGTGTCTATGTGTGAAAGAGAGGGAGAGGGAGAGATAACAGAGCTGTAGAATATTAGGACATCACTTTAGATTGCTGCCTGAAAGATCTTTTATCTCCACATTAGCTCTTGGCTGGAGCACCTTCTCTGTAGTATCTGCTTATCTTCCCTGAGACTTTGTAGGTTTTGCATGGTGAGCTAAACAAAGAATGATTAGGAATACACATGGATTAGCTCAGTTTAAAATTATGCTTTTGCACATACAAAGTTTTGTAATGCGCACACACACACACACACACACACACACACACACACACAAAATGTTTTCTTAATTGTTGAATACACCTTCCAGGTAACAGGAATTAAATAAGGCAACAAAATAACATAAACACCTTAATTAAGCATTTCAAAATTACAGTACATAAATTCAATACATAAAACATTTAATGATTACATCTGCAGTGCTTAAGAATGGCTTTCAAAGAACCTGATTCATGCAAACAACACTGAAAATCAATTGTTATTTAAATAATACATTTAAATTTGATAAGCTCAGTTTGAGTAATTATATCATATCCCTATCTGCTTGCCTTAACTAATTCCAACAATGCAAACTTAAAAACATGGAGTCTTGATTGAGAATATTTTTGAAGACTGTATTCTTAACATTCTTTCTTTTTATATCAAAAATATGTTCTGCAATGCAGTCTTCCAGTTTATGATTTGGTTTGTATAACAAATATATAGGGCATTCTAAACACTTGGCCTAATGAAGTAAATAGACTGAACTGGAATTTCAGTGCAGAAGCTGCACTCAAACCTGGTGCATAAATACTTTTACATAATGTAAACGTGTAACAAGGAAACATTCTTATTAAATCATTGATATGTGCATTAGGCAGTAAAGATGGTGTACAACATAACTGCTGATTTAAATTCTTACAAATCTTAAACATGAAGCAAGAACTATCTTCAGCAGTAGTTTTCATTTTATTTAAACATTTATTTTAGACTACCGCAGTGTCTTTTAAAGATGTTTCATAATGTATAATTATTGTTTGAATAAGTTAAAGGAAACATGAATAGCCATGAGATGTATGTTTTTGTGATCTGATGTAATCAATAAAAAAATAAGGAATGCCAGGTTCTCGCTCCTGAATGACTAAATCCTGGTTAACTGTATCTCTCTAGAGTAATACCCCTTCAATGGCAAAATCTGTATCCATTGCATCAAGCTGTAAGTGAAAAACATTGACTTTTGTAATGAGCCACAGTACCCTGTACATTTGTGTTTTATTACAGGTCCACCAGAGGTAAGTGTTGTTCTTAAATAAATAAATAACTGCTGCATCTAACAAGCTTTTTAAAAAAACTCATATGTCAAATGTCCAGCTCATTATAATATATGTTAATATCAAGAAAATTGATGCTATCAACAGAATATGTCAATTTAAACCTAAATAATGTTGGTGTACTATTTAAGGCTGCTACAAGCCGTTTGAAGCTGCTAACTTCTTTGGCCCATTATCATCAGCAAAATGCTTATAGTAAATAATTGTCAAGGTAAAACCATTTTCAGTATTCTGAATAATTACATCATCCCCTTCAGGCAAAATAATATTGGCATAGATGGTGGCTACTGCAATGTGCATGAAATCCCCTGCCTTCTGAGGTAACTGTCGTCTACAAACCTAAACATATTATTTTCTATTACAAGCTTTAGGAAGGTTCACAAATTATTAAAACAGGTGCTGGAAAAACAATGTACTTCCATAAAGTCTGCCTAACAGCATTAACACCAAAATCACTAGGTATAACAGCTAGTAAAAGACTCAATATCTAAATTAGCAAAGTGTACTGATTATGAGAATTGTGTTTATATCAGTTGTGTACATTCATGCATATACCTATTCATATTTATTGAAAATGGTTCAAAGCTAATGGCTTCATAGCCCAATCATATATGTTCATAGATCATCAGTAACACATATAGTCATGAAATAAGTGAAAAAGAGACAGAAAAACATTCCAGAATGTTGATGATAATACACTGAGAAAGATGGAAATCATATGAGGCATATTTGATATTTGAAATATGTAACATCAGTTCCATGAATTTGAACAAGAGCAATATCATTTTGTAAAACAAAAGTCAAACAATGCATTTTGATATTCGCAGTCCTTTATCACGACAACCATACTGCCTGTATCTACTGAGTTTATTTTTAACAACTGGTTTGATCTTAAAGAATGTAATGCTTGCATTTCCTCTTTAGATAAATTATGAAACATTTTATATTGCTGGCTAGTGTACAAAGCATAAACGACTCTTGCACAAGCATTCTGAAAGGCATTGTTATAACAGTTATAAAACAATTTAGTTTCTTAAAACAAGAAATTGTGACAGTATCTTTAAGAAAAAAAATATATAATTTTAAATCCAGCTGTGATGTCAACATGTATAAATCAGAAATATTGTCAGCTGTGTTATGAAGGATAAACCTTTAGCTAATAAAGTATATTATACAGCAACCCCCCCATTAATATTCAAAAACGTGCACGCTGATTGGTCAGCGTGCACGTTGTAAATTAGAGGTATAGTAATGGAAAAAGGTCCGGTCGCCTGGACATTTTCCATTACTATAACTCTTTTTTTTTCAGCAACAGAGAACGCAAGATCTCCGTTGCTTCACACTGTCTCGCTATGTTAAACTCATTTAACATAGCGAAACAGTTTGTAAAAAGCAACGAAGATCTTGCTTTCTCCATTGCTTTAGCCCACAGCTCTGATGTACTACGTAGGCATACGCATGCGCAGTACATCAGAACTGCCGCAGAATACCAGACAGCTGCGGAAGGGCAGCAAGGAGGCATTATACAATGCCATTATTTAAGAAAAGTAATTATTTTTTTTCTTAAATAATGTCATTAATATAGCAATAACCCACTTCTGGGTATGGGTAATGCTGGATTTACCCATGGTTGGCTTTGTTTGGTCACTCGGGCTTCACCCTCATGACCAAACCACACCAACCGTGGGTAAATCCAGCATTACCCACACCCAGGCGTGGGTTATTGCTATATTCATCCTGTGTCAAAGTAAAATCATAAATATTGTAACTAATTTGTTTATAATGGGATGCAGCTTGAAACTGGATGACATAATCATAAGGAGGAGAAGGGGTAGTCTGTGTAACCAGGAGAAAAGGTGGAAGGGCAGTGTAGTTAAAATCTTGGCAATGGGTCCAGAGTCTACTTCTCAGGGGAGGAAAGAATCCTGAGGCAGATTCTTATGAAGAAAGTGAGAGGTGTCATTAAAATCACTAATAGACTCATGGGCTTCAGATGCTAGTGTAAAGATACACCAGGCTTCATAATCTTAGGATCTGCTTCAAAGCAGAGCTGCAATGGGAAGAAAAAGAAAGTGTTAGACAGCAGTTGTAGGACCTCCTTGATAAAGCAGGACAAAATGATTTGGTGTTCATAATGAGGGAACTGACTTCTCATATTAGAAGAAGCTGAACAGGATATGAGTATTGCCTTGGTTCACATGGTTGAGGCACAAAGAGTAATGAAAGAGATGTCATTTTGGACATCTGTCTGGCAGATGTCTTAATGGTAGCCAAAACATGCTTTGCCAAGATGGAGATAGTCAGGTCATCAAATACAAGCATGGTCAGCCTGCAGCTTGGGTACATTTCCTTCTAGTAAGGAAATTAGGGTCAACTCAGAGATTTCCAAGTCATCCCTAGATAAGTGGCTGGTCCCCAGAATAAACCGCTGGTGGCCACAATCAGCTGCAAGGCTCTAAGATAAACAGAGACTAGGCTAAAGAGGTGGAAGTTGACTGGCGCAAACATATAGGAATTCAAGGAAATACTCATAACATTCAGGAAGAAAAGAAAGTAGGTGGGGCTAAAGAAGAATGATGACATCACAAAACAACATGTGTGGAGATGATAGAACATATATGCCAGGTATGGAAATAAAGTACATAAAAAAAGCTAGTGGTGGAATGCAGAAGTCAAAGAAATTATGAGAAGAAAGAGAGATGTAGGAGGAATTAAGAGATAGAAAAGCCAGACCAGGCTAAAAAGGAATACTCATTTGCTAACAAAAAGACCAGAGAGCAGTTGCACTGGCAAAGAAGATGATGTCAGAGAGCCTCTACCAGTTCCTGGAGCGTGACTTAGCAGGTGACAGGATTAGATTTCAGCAGGTTGCAAGACAGTGACAGAAAATTAAAGAAGTTAATTAACTCACACACCATTTGTTTTTGGGATGCCTGCAGCAATTCTACCACACTGTTCAACAGTCCAGAGGACATCAAAAGCAAATGGGAGGGATATTTTAGAAAGCTTCTGAATGAAAAAATGCCACAGAGATTGTACTGCTACATGCAGTTTAATATAAAAGAAGAGAGAGAACCCACCCTGGAAAAATGCAATGTATACTAAAGAAAATGAGATCAGGGAAAGAGGCAGACTCAAATAACATTACAGTAGATATTATTTAGATGTTGTGTATGGTTTACCATCAAAATATTGAAATTTGGTTCAGCAAATGTGGAAAGTCGAACGTTAGTTAGTCAACTTCCCGTGTTGCCGAACATTAGGAGATTGAAATTACATATCAGTGAATGCAAGTGTACATTCGGTGATAGTAACTTGAGGTTGTGAGTAGAGTCATGGTACAGTGCAGAAAGGGAAATGTATCCCTTTCCTCACTGTAGTGTATTCTCGGAGTTAGAATATTTAATTTGCATGGGGTGTGGGGTGCTTGCCCCCCTGCTAAAACATGAAAGACAATGTAGGTGTTTCACTTACATTTGCACCTACACTGCCATCATGGCCGATTTTTGACATAAATGTCGAATCTGTTGAATTCGATGAACAGATTCAACATTATAACCTAATTAGCATGCCAGAAGTCTGACATCATTTTCGTAGTATCAAACGTTCAGTTTTCTGAACTTTTATATTTTGATAGTAACCCGTTGCGTACATTAGGGGAGAAATATATACTGATGGCACTTCATCAGGGTATGGAGAAAGAAGGATATCTCAGACGACTGTAGAATAAGCGTTGTAGCACTAGTGTATGAGAACAAAAGAGATATTCACAAATGCAGGTAATACACAGCACTCAAATTTCTGTCACACTGCATGAAAGTGCTGGAGACGATGAATAAGTTAATACACAGAGCAATAGAATGAAGGATGGGAGGTGAGCAGTTCAGATTCAGATGAGGAAGCAATACAGCCCAATCAAGGTTTGCACTGAGACAGATAATGGGGAAGAAGCTGGAAGTATTCCTGGAATTAGACAATGTATATGACAAAGTCTTACGAAAGTTGATTTAGTCAGTCCTGTGGTAGTTTTAAGCTTTGGAAGCACTAGTAGAATTAATGCAGACTATGAACAGTGACCCAGACCCACCAAGAATGAACAGTGTTCAGGCTCACATAGGTTTTCCCATTATGTAAGCATTGTGCTCAATTCTGAGCCAACTCCTGTCCATTCAGATGATGGACTACATCAGCAAACAGGTCAGATGGGACAGACCAACAAAGCTGCTTGCATGCATGTGGCCAACTGTAGTGGCTTAGAGGTACAAATCCCTGACAAAAGCCCAAGCAACCTGAATTCAATTATTGACTCAGCAGCCCAATGGAGTTAGCGGGGGAGGATGGGAGTGAGTGGCAACTGTTGGTTCACCACTCTTAGGTGGGACAGAAATGGCACTGATTTGCAGTTGTAGTGATACCTAGCAGTGATACCTATCAGGAACATTAGGTGTTACACCCTTGAGCATGCCTCTCAACTGTCCAGAGTTTTGCAGAATGTCCATATTTTTTCTTCATAGTTTATGCCTGTTTCTCCAACAATTGCAGTTTTCTGGCAACTCATTGGCAAATTATTGAGAACTGAAGTCAGAAAATAATGACAGAAATACATACCATTTATAAACGTCATGCTAATGCAAAACCTGTTATTCTATCAACTTTTGAAGTTTGTGAGAGCAATATTTAAAAATTGTCCCTATTTCTGGACCTTTGTTCCCCCATTATTCATGGCTTTGTCTAGATTACTTGCTCTAAGAGGTTGAGAGGTACGCCCATGAAGTATGAGCCTATATGCATACACTGCAATTGTGCATACATATATAACCAGGAGAGTTTCAGAGGCAGCTTCCTGCAGCAGACAGCATGCAGTGGAGCTGGGAGACATGCAACAAGGTGAGGTCACGAATGGGGGGGGGGGGGTAAGCCACACCACATTTGTAGAATGAATGGGCCAATTAAACTTCCTTGGTAGGTACAAATTAATAGCAGGGCTTTTGCCTAACCCAGAAATACCTGGGCTGTCACACAGCAAAATGAATATGCCAGGGAGGTGCATACAAAGGCATCATTAGACTAGTCCTATGGGGCAGGAAAGTTGCTGCACATAGATGATATGACAATAGGAACTTCAACAAATGATAGGGCTCTGGAAAGCAAAAGAGAAGGTGTGTGGGATGTACCTAAGTACAAGCATGACAGTAGATGTGACAACTAATAGGGGGCATCAGAAAATGCTGAAAATTAAGATATAAGGGAAAAGAGTGGAGCAAGTTATCTGCTCCTAGTATCTGGCAATATCTAGGAGTGTGATCATAAGATCATAGGAAGTTGCTAGGCTATTGGCCCTGAGGTCCTTACAAGCCTAGCCAAGAATTTAGCCCATGTTCCAACAATTCAGCACCCTATGCCACTGTCCAGCAGGGACACAGGTGGAAACCCAGGGGTGTATTTTCTGTCCGCCATCCATTTATCCAGGTTGTGCTTAAAAAGAGTTAATGACGTACTCTGCTTGACGTGGACAGGCAGTCTACTCCACAAAAGGGGGAGTCTCTGGGACACAAATCTGTCCTGCCAACAAGTCCTATTGATGTCACAGACTAGCTTGAGGTCACGCATGTAGGTTTCTCGAGTGGAGCTTGACTTCCTGACATGCAGCCATCCTATCAAGGTGAGGTCTGAGATTGCTTTGTATGCCAGACAGAAGTCACCTCTGAAGTGTCTGTAGGAGAATGACTAGAAGGCAATCTGTGTAGGGTATATGTTTGAGACCCTGGATTCTCCTGGTGAGGAACCTCTGTGAAAAGGGCATTATACTCAATAATGGGTCTTATAAAGGAAAAATACAGGGATGTTATGACCACCTTGTCCTTGGATGGGATACCCTTACTAATGAGGTGGCCATGTAGAAAGCTTTCCATGCAATGTAGGCAATATGGTGGTGAAAAGTCAGTTTGCTATGAACCTGGGTGCCCAAGTCCCTCATGAATGATTGCATGATTGAGGAAAAGGGAAGTCTGAATGATGAGTTTAAAGCTAGAATCAGAGGTGTTATGTGTGACAGAAGAATGCCAAAGAAGCTGCAAAGTAAGATGTAGAAAATGTTGTGACTAGTGCTTCTATATGTTACAGAAACCTGGGAAATGAAGGCAGACTAGCTGAAAAAACTTGAAGTGATGCAGATGAGTGACCAAAGTGGGTAGTAGGATGCACACTGTGGACAAATAAAATAAAAAATGGCATCAGAACAGAAACGAGAATAGGCCCAGTTGCTGAAATTGTCAAGGAGTCATGAGTGCAGGAAAACAGAAGACAATCTAGTAAAGCAGATTTATGAGAGACAGGAGGAGAGGGCAAGAGAAGTTGAGTACACCCAGCTAACAGATGGATGGATTGCATGGGAGAAGTGCTGCGACAGTAAAGCAATGACTGCTGAAGATGGTAGGTGAGAAAATGGGAAAAGGGGGGAGTTGACAATGGTGATGAAAGTGAAATCATTCTGCTATCTTTACATATGTGACATGCTGCTGATTGTCATGCTTGACCTCTCTCTGGACTTCCAGTGGTCCCTGGTTCTTCCTTGCCCTCACATTCCTCTTGAAAAGGTAAAATCACAATTGCCCAGGAAATATTGGAAAATAAACTCTTGAGAGTAGTTCTCTGCAGCTTTTAAACCAGTTGTGTAATATCATGGGAGTAATTCACTGCAGCTTTTAAACCAGTTGCGTAATATTTTAAGAGTAATTCATTGCAGCTTTTAAACAAGTTATGTAATATCTTGTGAGTAATTCACTGCAGCTTTTAAACTGGTTATGTAATATATTGAGAGTAATTCACTGTAGCTTTTAAACTGGTTATGTAATACATTGAGAGTAATTCACTGCAGCTTTTAAACTGGTTGTGTAATATCTTGAGTGTTGATAGGGAAAAGGAGGTATCATATATTGGCTCAGAATCAGCAAGAATAGAATAAGAGTTTCCATAGGCATTGTAGCAAAAGTGGTCATTGTTGTAGTAGTATTGTTATTTTATTTTGATAAAATATATCAAACTGAACAGCTTTCCATGCAAACTGTGCAGTTGCATACATAATGCTTGCTAGCTTGTAAATTCTAACTTTAACAACAAAAAGCATTATGTTGTCTAATATATCAGGTGAAATCTGATATTTGTGTTGTACTAACATTGCTCGTTAGCCATGCTTATAAAAATATTTTCTGTCACACTGCATTTTTTCTTACTGTTGCAATTGATTTTCTCTCAAATGACATAATGTTATCAGTTGTATCATTATATAATTTACTATGCAGCTGAAAATCAACAGGAATTTATATCTGTGTTTACAAAAGGTCAAGTTCAGCTAAATGTTCTTTCTCTTTGGTATTTTGTTTGTATGAATACTCTTCCTCTGGTTATTTGGCTTGGATTTAGTCATTTGCCAACCCACTCTGTTTTCTACCTTTGTGTTCAGTTACACAATGTGTATTTTCACATCCTAGAGAAATATAATTAGATTGGTTATTTTTCATATTGCCTCTAGGTATGTCTGCATATGAGTGTGTGTATGTATTTGTGTATGTATGTATGGTCATGCTTGGGTGTGTGTGTGTGTGTGTGGGAAGTTAGTCTTTCAGCAGTCTGATTCCTGCCTAAAATTAGTTTTGAGCTGATGTCCTTTGCTTGCTGAGACTGATTCCTCTATATCTCCGAAGAGGATAGAGTGTGTGATAGAGAATGAATAAATAAAATAATTCTTTGTAGTTTATAGAGATGTATCTGTTCTGTGCAGTACTGTTTTCAGGGGGGAAAAGTGTTTTACCACCTTTGAAAGCTGGTAAAGCCTTTGGGAGTCACTGGCAGTACTCAGTGCCTAGCTGAAGACCAGATATTAGCAGCATTTAAAAAGGTACCTTTTAAAGCACTGTTATATTAAGTTTGACACTAGATTGTCTTCTGCCTCTTTGAAGAGTAATAATGGCACTTGATGCACTACAACTGGTTGCAGACAAGTTCATTGAATCTTGTTTGTTCAAATTTCAGTAAACTAAACCCAAATGCCTCAAAACTTGCTTAACTGAGAAATCATTGATTGTTCAATATTCAAAAACTTCAGTACATTATGATGTCATAATTAACAGTTGTGCTGCGATCAAGGGCCTAGTGCATACATCTATATTTTAAGATTCATTCTAGTAACTTTGGGTTTATCATTCATATTTGTCAGTAGAATAAGTAAAGAAAAACAGTAAAATTAATACTATATTTTATTGAGTGTCTTCTCTTTTAACACCTTTTTAGAAAATGTTATCAATGTCTTAATCCACTCTGTATTCTTTGCTGACAATTTTGCCTTTTTAGAAAACATTTTGTCTTTCAAAATAGTTTTATCTAGGTTCTCTTTATCTGCACATACCAACACTGGTTTCTTGAATATAAGAACAAATTCTGGCTAATGGTTAGTTTCATCTAAATTTCCAGTTGTAACAAATATGAAAGGTTTGTTTAATAGTACAGATTTTCTTTGAAGGGATAGAAGTTGAACTGAGGATATGTAATTCTTAATCATTGGTTAAGGAAGCAACTAAGAAGCACATGTGTGTGTTTTTGTATAGAAAGGATTATAAAATACACATATATACATTTCTTTTTGTCTGTATGTTCAGTCAAACATTATCCAAACCAATGGCATTTACAAAACATTTCTCATGTACTCAGCTTAAGTAACATATTTATGTGTTTTCTATGTATGACCGCATTAGGATAACAAAGAATTAAAACATAAATGTATTTTAGTTTTCTAATGAATGACTTTAAGGTAGAAATCAGAATTATAAGCCCAGTAATCTCCATGCTTTTATCTTCAGACCTCTTGTCCAACCTTCCCTTGTGACTGTGAGTTCCACAACTGAGTAAAACTCTGTAGAAAGTTCATATATGAATTTATAATATATAATTCATTAGTATTTGTAATGTATTTTTATTTGCATTTTATTGCTTTAAGTTGCTGTTAAGTTGCTTAGACTTAAGCACTCAAACTTGATGTGTTACGTTTTGTTTCATGTTTATAACAACTATAGCTTATTGAATGAAAAGTCAAACCGCATATCATCATTTAAATTCTTTGTTGTATTGGGAAGAAGAGGTGAACCTTATGAATTATTAATGTCAACTGAACCCAGAATACAATAACGCTATTTCACCTTAATGTTCTTATAACTACTGAGAATTCCCCAGGTAATAAATAGTGTCTCACAATCTGGCAGTTATTTGGAAAATATAGACAGAATGCTGGAGTGTAATTTTTATCCTTACTGTAAAAAAGCTATATTATGTGTAAAGATTATTTTCCTTTTCATATCATTTTGGTTTAATTAAAATATTAAGAGGGAGTGTAGTTGTATATTCACTAGTGTAAATGTAGCATATGCCAGTTAGACATTTGTGGTTAAATGCAGTACATTTTTCTCTTCCCTAGATCCTTGGATAGAAGTTTGTTATAGCTACATGTATGCCTGTGTGTGTGTGTGTGTGTGTGTGTGTGTGTGTGTGTGTGTGTGTGTGTGTGTGTAAGTATGTGTGTATATATATATATATATATATATATATATATATATATATATATATATATATATATATATAGAGAGAGAGAGAGAGAGAGAGGTTTACCATTATATAGTCGAACGGCATGTCCTCGACACTGTAACTTGCTAAAGGAATGCTGCAGTAATCCACAATGTTGACTGCATTTTTTACGAATGTAGATAAAGCTGAAACACTGTTGTAATTCAAAATAAAAGAAAACATCGACTTCGACATCACGCATATTTCCAATACAACATTTTTCATTGTCGGTGTTTCGTGATACGGTATTTTTGTTCAGAGATATCACTGTTCGATGATACCAGGTACAATGTTATGATGGTAAACCATATACAGTAGATATATAGTTATAGTTATTTTTTTTTTATTTACTACTTAAAGAAATAGCCATGCAGCCATTTTTTTTTTTGCAGTCAGTTGTTTAACTTTAATTATAGTGAATTATATATATTGCTGCACATTAATCGAGTTAACTTCTATTTTTTCCCATTTATGACTTTTTTTTTTCATCATGCATACCCTCATGATTTTTTTTTAAGTTTCCCTTGGATATGTATGCCTCAGGACATAGCTGCACTACTGAGGCTGGTTGGAAAAATATTATATTCCTTGATATTTATCTGATGGTACCAAATGAACATATTTATTCTAGAATGACTGTAAGAATTATGCCAGACAACACTTTCCTGTATGCTGCTAGTTTTCACGTGTTCATCTAATTAACATTTGCCACTTATTGACTGCCAAGTATAAACTTGGGTGACGCTTGGATAGGGGATAGAGACAGGTACTTTTACAGTAGTCTTGTTAAAAGCTAAAATCTAGAAACTGGATGGGGGAAAGCATTTTACAATGTACAGTATCTGAAGGTATGCTGAATGATATTTATTTCATTATGAACTGTGCCCCTTAAAAGTTAGGTGATGGTAGTACTGAATAATTTCTGGTTCATTCTAAAAGCAGGTTTAAACTTGTCATTATTTCAGAGGTTCAAGGTGTCCTATACCAATGATAGTATTAACTAGAGTTAAGGAAAGGGCGGGTAGCAGAAACTGTGTGTACATTTCTATGTAATTGTTCATAGCTTCACAGGTAATTACTGTGCTAGCTGCTCTTGAAGGCTATTATTTTAAGCCTAGCCATTTTCCGTTTTTCTGCTCAAAATAACCTCTTCCATTTTGTTATAGATTGGGCCTATCCATCCCATGGCTGATGATTATATATTACTACTAATGAGAATAACTGGTAACATACCATAGGTAATTTGAGGGGACCCAAGGATGGGATAAAGCATTTAGGAGCCACTTCTGTCCATTAGTTGTACAAGGGCAGTCCCAGGGTAACCTTTCTGTTTTCCATCTATAGTTCTAAGCTATGCTTGGAAATAGAAAGGAATACACTTTGTTTTATGTGGATTGGGAGTCTCTTCCAGAAAAGCAGTATTCTCTGCGAAATATACTCATCCCTCCAAACCATTCTGTTGATGTTTCAAAAGAGGTGCAGATCTCTAGACTTGAGTATTTCTCATGTCAGTTGACTTGTTGATGTACACTAAAGCTATCAGTAATGGATCGAGAATGCCTTATATTCCAGACACAGGTCACCTCTAAGGCAGTCTGTAGGATACCAAGTATAGTGGCAGGTCTTTGAGCCAGTCCATGTAGGACATGTTGTTTAGGCCTTGTATCCTTTTAGTAAGGTATCTGTGTGGGTGTTCCAGTTTTTACATGTCTCTGGAAGAAAAATGCCAGGGGACATCATATTCAGTGATTGCCTTTATGAGTGTTGAGTAAAGGGGGCAATGACAACCTTAGATCTAGACACAACCCCTTTGTTTATAAGCTGTGCAATATAGAAGGACTTTCTTATAACACTAGACACATGCTGTTAAAAGCTTAGGTCACTCTCCACATACGTTCCCAAATCCTGAACAACTGGCTCTTAGGGGTGTATTAGTTCCCTGGGGCAGATGACTTCCCAAAGGATACAATAATGTATTTTTGGCATTTCATTTTAGACCATGAGTTTGACACCAGTTATTTATGTGAGACAAACCTTCCTGCAGGATGGCTAAATAATTTGGGGATTCAATGACTGCTCTTATCTTGCAGTCATCTGCAAACTTAGTCATCTAGAGGCCTTTGGTATTGGCTTTTACATTAGAAATGTAGATGCCAAACAGGAGAGGTCTCAGCACAAAGCCCTGGGGGGAACTTCACTGGTGACTGGTTTCTTTGTGGAGGTAACTTTCCCTATTTTGATTATCTGCATCCTATCTGTGATCCAGTTGGCAATCCAGTGGAGGACATACTGGGTTTATTTCCATTGTATTTAGCTTGTCTGCTATGCCTGAGTGGGAAGTTTTGTCAAAATCTTTGGCCAGATCGAAGAATGTGGTGTATGTACCATTTTGCCTTCATCCATTGTTTGGTGACCTCTTCAAAAAAAATATCCACCTGGCTGATTAAGCACGACCAGCCCTTAACAAATCCAAACTGAAAGGCCAATAACTGAAACCCTAGAGGGGACAGATGCAGGTACCGAACTTGGCAAAGCAGAGTGGTCTGTTGACCAATATTGGACCCTCTTTGAATGACGCCAGTTATTGAAATCAATTGTTTTTTCTCATATTGTGGTATCATCCTTGGAGAAGGTGGAATGCTGCTCAATAGTAGGCTCATACCTGCCCTGGACATATAGTCTGAGAGCTACATCATGTTTCGCATCATATAATACAGGCAGATATACTTCAAGTCATTGACACCAGCATGAACTATAACAGAGTCATATTGGTACTTGTTATTCAAGGACTTCAGTGCATGCATGATCTGATGGACTCTGTTATCAGACAAGCAACTAACTGTCATTTTTTCTTTTTTGTTGATCCATTTTCAAACATGTAAAGCAAGGAAAATAAATTATAATCAAATGAATGGCTGTTAAGGTCTTTTGGCAACTTTGACTGTTTCCGATTATTAGTTGTGTGTTGTTTAATGTATCACTATTTTAATCCAAAGATCCTCATGGAAGAAATTATCCATAGGGTACACTTATGAATTCTAGAACAGATTAAATACATATGTAATAAATCATTGAGCAATCCTGTGGCTAAGCATTTTAGTTTGGAACTTAACTGTAATCCAAATTGCTTTCATAGTGTGTCAATTAAGATCAGCAGACATTAGTAACAGGAGCTTTGAAGAGACAGTGACAGTGGTAAAGTAGGAAGAAGAAGAGAGGTAGGGTAGCTATGTATAATTAGAGGATCAGAAAAAAGTATAAGGAATGCTACATAACAAGATGCAATGCATGGTGGGAGCAGAGTACTACACTTTCATTTGAGGACTATACTTTTTGTAGATATTGTGTAGTCTGTAATGTTATCCAGTTTATACTCTTCTTTCTGGAATGAATAATTGAGGAAGCTGGATACCTCTGGATAGATCTGGCCATGATATGAAGGATTATCTTTGCCTCAGAAGGTTCGAAATGTGACCACTATTGCTTTATACATTGTTAAGAATGATGTGCATTTGAAAAGAAACCTACTTCTTGGTACCACAAGCATTAAGACTGGAGTCAGTCCCTTTTAGTAACTATAAAATTACAACATAGGATTTTCAAGGGTTAAAGTATTTGAGCAATCCCTTCAACTAAATAATTGTATTTCTAAAAAATCCAGTTCCAAATCCCCCCTCCTTAAAAAAAGGAAAGACTGACTCCAGATAATTTGTTTTATAGGTTTTATTGGGATAAATACTTTTGACCTTGTAGACCTCTTCAGATTTAATTCTCACACGGAATGCATTAGGCACCAGTTCCTCCAGAAGAGGGGTTAGGATGCAAAAGAGATTGTACTGGGGTAGATATTAGGCTTACCATGACACTGGTGGGAGAGTAGGCTTTGTAGTGGGTGTATGGGTGCATAGACCCTTGTGGTGAAGGCATTATTATGAAGGGATAATGATGTAGTTTGCTTATCCTGTCTCCAAGGTAACAGGTAATATAAAATATCCAGTTTAAGATGTGTTGTTATCACAATTAGTAAAATGATTTTGGAAGTTAACAGATTAATACAATTATTTATTAAAAGATCATCCATTGAAACCTATAGGTAAAAAAGTACATTTTCTAAATTAAAATAGTAAATACAAAGTAAATACCATGTTTCCAAGCTGCAGTAGTCTCAAAGTTTGTCTTATAATTTATAGAGGAGACTGTAGTATATGCCTAATGCCAAGTCATGTCCTTTTCCCTATGATGCCAAGTCATGTCCTTTTCCCTATGATATCTGATATCTTTATTGAGGCTGAAGTTAAAGAAATGGTTTTTGCTCATAATCCTACATCTTCTGAGTAGAAATGTAATATTCAAACACCTGCTTGCAGTTACAAGCCAGTGGAAGACTTGATCTGGGGAAAGATTCTTGCTTCAGAAAATATCAGTGATTTTGGGGTGGTCAGATCTCTATCACTGAATAGTAACTGGACCAAACATAATCTGAGAGGAATCCAGTAAGAACTAGCTTGTGCTTTATGGCAGGACAATTAAAGTACAGTAGAATAGCATGTTTTTTTTAACAAAGGGAGTGTTAGATATAGTGAATAGCCATCTTCTGGTGATTACAGTATTAGACTTGCCAGACTTGATGACACAAGAAAAAAATACAAAAGACATTTCCTGATGCACACTGTGAACACATTAGCTTGCTGGTTAATTAGTAGCTTCTTGGATGTATATATGCTGAGTTTTTAATGCAAAATGAAATTGCTAAAAAAATAGCTTGAGAGATACTGTGATATTTTTAATTCATACCACCAAAAGAAGACTTTTCAACAAACTTAGGCTAAAAAATAATTATGCACAGGTCATTTCTCATATAGTTGTTTCATATTGTAATCAGATTAATGTTGGTAGATCATCCAAAAATTAAAGTAATCATCCTTTGTATAGGTCTTTGTGATTTTCTTAATGCTAGATACTATTTCAAATTTGTTGAGACAGTATATATTCTAGTTTAGTTTAGTTTCTTAGTGCCAGTAATTGCTTGCTCCAGCGGGTGTGTGTGTGTGTGTGTGTGTGTGTGTGTGTGTGTGTGTGTGTGTGTGTGTGTGTGTGTGTGAGAGTGTGTGTGTGTCTATGTGTGAAAGAGAAAGAGAGGGAGAGGGAGAGACAACAGAGCTGTAGAATATTAGGACATCACTTTAGATTGCTGCCTGAAAGATCTTTTATCTCCACATTAGCTCTTGGCTGGAGCACCTTCTCTGTAGTATCTGCTTATCTTCCCTGAGACTTTGTAGGTTTTGCATGGTGAGCTAAACAAAGAATGATTAGGAATACACATGGATTAGCTCAGTTTAAAATTATGCTTTTGCACATACAAAGTTTTGTAATGCGCGCACACACACACACACACACACACACACACACACACACACACACACACAAAATGTTTTCTTAATTGTTAAATATACCTTCCAGGTAACAGGAATTAAATAAGGCAACAAAATAACATAAACACCTTAATTAAGCATTTCAAAATTACAGTACATAAATTCAATACATAAAACATTTAATGATTACATCTGCAGTGCTTAAGAATGGCTTTCAAAGAACCTGATTCATGCAAACAACACTGAAAATCAATTGTTATTTAAATAATACATTTAAATTTGATAAGCTCAGTTTGAGTAATTATATCATATCCCTATCTGCTTGCCTTAACTAATTCCAACATTGCAAACTTAAAAACATGGAGTCTTGATTGAGAATATTTTTAAAGACTGTATTCTTAACATTCTTTCTTTTTATATCAAAAATATGTTCTGCAATGCAGTCTTCCAGTTTATGATTTGGTTTGTATAACAAATATATAGGGCATTCTAAACACTTGGCCTAATGAAGTAAATAGACTGAACTGGAATTTCAGTGCAGAAGCTGCACTCAAACCTGGTGCATAAATACTTTTACATAATGTAAACGTGTAACATGGAAACATTCTTATTAAATCATTGATATGTGCATTAGGCAGTAAAGATGGTGTACAACATAACTGCTGATTTAAATTCTTACAAATCTTAAACATGAAGTAAGAACTATCTTCAGCAGTAGTTTTCATTTTATTTAAACATTTATTTTAGACTACCGCAGTGTCTTTTAAAGATGTTTCATAATGTATAATTATTGTTTGAATAAGTTAAAGGAAACATGAATAGCCATGAGATGTATGTTTTTGTGATCTGATGTAATCAATAAAAAAATAAGGAATGTCAGGTTCTCGCTCCTGAATGACTAAATCCTGGTTAACTGTATCTCTCTAGAGTAATACCCCTTCAATGGCAAAATCTGTATCCATTGCATCAAGCTGTAAGTGAAAAAACATTGACTTTTGTAATGAGCCACAGTGCCCTGTACATTTGTGTTTTATTACAGGTCCACCAGAGGTAAGTGTTGTTCTTAAATAAATAAATAACTGCTGCATCTAACAAGCTTTTTAAAAAAACTCATATGTCAAATGTCCAGCTCATTATAATATATGTTAATATCAAGAAAATTGATGCTATCAACAGAATATGTC
Source organism: Protopterus annectens (assembly GCF_019279795.1). Taxonomy (NCBI): domain Eukaryota; kingdom Metazoa; phylum Chordata; order Ceratodontiformes; family Protopteridae; genus Protopterus; species Protopterus annectens. Next base: position 944,957,030 of record NC_056732.1, read on the forward strand.
AATTTAAACCTAAATAATGTTGGTGTACTATTTAAGGCTGCTACAAGCCGTTTGAAGCTGCTAACTTCTTTGGCCCATTATCATCAGCAAAATGCTTATAGTAAATAATTGTCAAGGTAAAACCATTTTCAGTATTCTGAATAATTACATCATCCCCTTCAGGCAAAATAATATTGGCATAGATGGTGGCTACTGCAATGTGCATGAAATCCCCTGCCTTCTGAGGTAACTGTCGTCTACAAACCTAAACATATTATTTTCTATTACAAGCTTTAGGAAGATTCACAAAGTATTAAAACAGGTGCTGGAAAAACAATGTACTTCCATAAAGTCTGCCTAACAGCATTAACACCAAAATCACTAGGTATAACAGCTAGTAAAAGACTCAATATCTAAATTAGCAAAGTGTACTGATTATGAGAATTGTGTTTATATCAGTTGTGTACATTCATGCATATACCTATTCATATTTATTGAAAATGGTTCAAAGCTAATGGCTTCATAGCCCAATCATATATGTTCATAGATCATCAGTAACACATATAGTCATGAAATAAGTGAAAAAGAGACAGAAAAACATTCCAGAATGTTGATGATAATACACTGAGAAAGATGGAAATCATATGAGGCATATTTGATATTTGAAATATGTAACATCAGTTCCATGAATTTGAACAAGAGCAATATCATTTTGTAAAACAAAAGTCAAACAATGCATTTTGATATTCGCAGTCCTTTATCACGACAACCATACTGCCTGTATCTACTGAGTTTATTTTTAACAACTGGTTTGATCTTAAAGAATGTAATGCTTGCATTTCCTCTTTAGATAAATTATGAAACATTTTATATTGCTGGCTAGTGTACAAAGCATAAACGACTCTTGCACAAGCATTCTGAAAGGCATTGTTATAACAGTTATAAAACAATTTAGTTTCTTAAAACAAGCAATTGTGACAGTATCTTTAAGAAAAAAAAAATATAATTTTAAATCCAGCTGTGATGTCAACATGTATAAATCAGAAATATTGTCAGCTGTGTTATGAAGGATAAACCTTTAGCTAATAAAGTATATTATACAACAACCCCCCATTAATATTCAAAAACGTGCACGCTGATTGGTCAGCGTGCACATTGTAAATTAGTGGTATAGTAATGGAAAAAGGTCCGGTCGTCTGGACATTTTCCATTACTATAACTCTTTTTTTTTCAGCAACAGAGAACGCAAGATCTCCGTTGCTTCACACTGTCTCACTATGTTAAACTCATTTAACATAGCGAAACAGTTTGTAAAAAGCAACGGAGATCTTGCTTTCTCCGTTGCTTTAGCCCACAGCTCTAATGTACTACGTAGGCATACGCATGCGCAGTACATCAGAACTGCCGCAGAATACCAGACAGCTGCGGAAGGGCAGCAAGGAGGCATTATACAATGCCATTATTTAAGAAAAGTAATTATTTTTTTTCTTAAATAATGTCATTGTATAATAGCAATAACCCACTTCTGGGTATGGGTAATGCTGGATTTACCCATGGTTGGCTTTGTTTGGTCACTCGGGCTTCACCCTCATGACCAAACCACACCAACCATGGGTAAATCCAGCATTACCCACACCCTGGGTTATTGCTATATTCATCCTGTGTCAAAGTAAAATCATAAATATTGTAACTAATTTGTTTATAATGGGATGCAGCTTGAAACTGGATGACATAATCATAAGGAGGAGAAGGGGTAGTCTGTGTAACCAGGAGAAAAGGTGGAAGGGCAGTGTAGTTAAAATCTTGGCAATGGGTCCAGAGTCTACTTCTCAGGGGAGGAAAGAATCCTGAGGCAGATTCTTATGAAGAAAGTGAGAGGTGTCATTAAAATCACTAATAGACTCATGGGCTTCAGATGCTAGTGTAAAGATACAGCAGGCTTCACAATCTTAGGATCTGCTTCAAAGCAGAGCTGCAATGGGAAGAAAAAGAAAGTGTTAGACAGCAGTTGTAGGACCTCCTTGATAAAGCAGGACAAAATGATTTGGTGTTCATAATGAGGGAACTGACTTCTCATATTAGAAGAAGCTGAACAGGATATGAGTATTGCCTTGGTTCACATGGTTGAGGCACAAAGAGTAATGAAAGAGATGTCATTTTGGACATCTGTCTGGCAGATGTCTTAATGGTAGCCAAAACATGCTTTGCCAAGATGGAGATAGTCAGGTCATCAAATACAAGCATGGTCAGCCTGCAGCTTGGGTACATTTCCTTCTAGTAAGGAAATTAGGGTCAACTCAGAGATTTCCAAGTCATCCCTAGATAAGTGGCTGGTCCCCAGAATAAACCGCTGGTGGCCACAATCAGCTGCAAGGCTCTAAGATAAACAGAGACTAGGCTAAAGAGGTGGAAGTTGACTGGCGCAAACATATAGGAATTCAAGGAAATACTCATAACATTCAGGAAGAAAAGAAAGTAGGTGGGGCTAAAGAAGAATGATGACATCACAAAACAACATGTGTGGAGATGATAGAACATATATGCCAGGTATGAAAATAAAGTACATAAAAAAAGCTAGTGGTGGAATGCAGAAGTCAAAGAAATTATGAGAAGAAAGAGAGATGCAGGAGGAACTAAGAGATAGAAAAGCCAGACCAGGCTAAAAAGGAATACTCATTTGCTAACAAAAAGACCAGAGAGCAGTTGCACTGGCAAAGAAGATGATGTCAGAGAGCCTCTACCAGTTCCTGGAACGTGACTTAGCAGGTGACAGGATTAGATTTCAGCAGGTTGCAAGACAGTGACAGAAAATTAAAGAAGTTAATTAACTCACACACCATTTGTTTTTGGGATGCCTGCAGCAATTCTACCACACTGTTCAACAGTCCAGAGGACATCAAAAGCAAATGGGAGGGATATTTTAGAAAGCTTCTGAATGAAAAAATGCCACAGAGATTGTACTGCTACATGCAGTTTAATATAAAAGAAGAGAGAGAACCCACCCTGGAAAAATGCAATGTATACTAAAGAAAATGAGATCAGGGAAAGAGGCAGACTCAAATAACATTACAGTAGCTATTATTTAGATGTTGTGTATGGTTTACCATCAAAATATTGAAATTTGGTTCAGCAAATGTGGAAAGTCGAACGTTAGTTAGTCAACTTCCCGTGTTGCCGAACATTAGGAGATTGAAATTACATATCAGTGAATGCAAGTGTACATTCGGTGATAGTAACTTGAGGTTGTGAGTAGAGTCATGGTACAGTGCAGAAAGGGAAATGTATCCCTTTCCTCACTGTAGTGTATTCTCAGAGTTAGAATATTTAATTTGCATGGGGTGTGGGGTGCTTGCCCCCCTGCTAAAACATGAAAGACAATGTAGGTGTTTCACTTACATTTGCACCTACACTGCCATCATGGCCGATTTTTGACATAAATGTCGAATCTGTTGAATTCGATGAACAGATTCAACATTATAACCTAATTAGCATGCCAGAAGTCTGACGTCATTTTCGTAGTATCAAACGTTCAGTTTTCTGAACTTTTATATTTTGATAGTAACCCGTTGCGTACATTAGGGGAGAAATATATACCGATGGCACTTCATCAGGGTATGGAGAAAGAAGGATATCTCAGACGACTGTAGAATAAGCGTTGTAGCACTAGTGTATGAGAACAAAAGAGATATTCACAAATGCAGGTAATACACAGCACTCAAATTTCTGTCACACTGCATGAAAGTGCTGGAGACGATGATGAATAAGTTAATACACAGAGCAATAGAATGAAGGATGGGAGGTGAGCAGTTCAGATTCAGATGAGGAAGCAATACAGCCCAATCAAGGTTTGCACTGAGACAGATAATGGGGAAGAAGCTGGAAGTATTCCTGGAATTAGACAAAGTATATGACAAAGTCTTAAGAAAGTTGATTTAGTCAGTCCTGTGGTAGTTTTAAGCTTTGGAAGCACTAGTAGAATTAATGCAGACTATGAACAGTGACCCAGACCCACCAAGAATGAACTGTGTTCAGGCTCACATAGGTTTTCCCATTATGTAAGCATTGTGCTCAATTCTGAGCCAACCCCTGTCCATTCAGATGATGGACTACATCAGCAAACAGGTCAGATGGGACAGACCAACAAAGCTGCTTGCATGCATGTGGCCAACTGTAGTGGCTTAGAGGTACAAATCCCTGACAAAAGCCCAAGCAACCTGAATTCAATTATTGACTCAGCAGCCCAATGGAGTTAGCGGGGGAGGATGGGAGTGAGTGGCAACTAGTGGTTCACCACTCTTAGGTGGGACAGAAACGGCACTGATTTGCAGTTGTAGTGATACCTAGCAGTGACACCTTTCAGGAACATTAGGTGTTACACCCTTGAGCATGCCTCTCAACTGTCCAGAGTTTTGCAGAATGTCCATATTTTTTCTTCATAGTTTATGTCTGTTTCTCCAAAAATTGCGGTTTTCTGGCAACTCATTGGCAAATTATTGAGAACTGAAGTCAGAAAATAATGACAGAAATACATACCGTTTATAAACATCATGCTAATGCAAAACCTGTTATTCTATCAACTTTTGAAGTTTGTAAGAGCAATATTCAAAAATTGTCCCTATTTCTGGACCTTTGTTCCCCCATTATTCATGGATTTGTCTAGATTACTTGCTCTAAGAGGTTGAGAGGTACACCCATGAAGTATGAGCCTATATGCATACACTGCAATTGTGCATACATATATAACCAGGAGAGTTTCAGAGGCAGCTTCCTGCAGCAGACAGCATGCAGTGGAGCTGGGAGACATGCAACAAGGTGAGGTCACGAAGGGAGGGGTAAGCCACACCACATTTGTAGAATGAATGGGCCAATTAAACTTCCTTGGTAGGTACAAACTAATAGCAGAGCTTTTGCCTAACCCAGAAATACCTGGGCTGTCACACAGCAAAATGAATATGCCAGGGAGGTGCATACAAAGGCATCATTAGACTAGTCCTATGGGGCAGGAAAGTTGCTGCACATAGATGATATGACAATAGGAACTTCAACAAATGATAGGGCTCTGGAAAGCAAAAGAGAAGGTGTGTGGGATGTACCTAAGTACAAGCATGACAGTAGATGTGACAACTAATAGGGGGCATCAGAAAATGCTGAAAATTAAGATATAACGGAAAAGAGTGGAGCAAGTTATCTGCTCCTAGTATCTGGCAATATCTAGGAGGTGTGATCATAAGATCATAGGAAGTTACTAGGCTATTGGCCCTGAGGTCCTTACAAGCCTAGCCAAGAATTTAGCCCATGTTCCAACAATTCAGCACCCTATGCAACTGTCCAGCAGGGACACAGGTGGAAACCCAAGGGTGTATTTTCTGTCCCCCATCCAGTTATCCAGATTGTGCTTAAAAAGAGTTAATGACGTACTCTGCTTGACGTGGACAGGCAGTCTACTCCACAAAAGGGGGAGTCTCTGGGACACAAATCTGTCCCACCAACAAGTCCTATTGATGTCACAGACTAGGTTGAGGTCATGCAAGTGGGTTACTCGAGTGGAGCTTGACTTGCTGACATGCAGCCATCCTATCAAGGTGAGGTCTGAGATTGCTTTGTATGCCAGACAGAAGTCACCTCTGAAGTGTCTGTAGGAGAATGAGTAGAGAGACAATCTGTGTAGAGTATATGTTTGAGACCCTGGATTCTCCTGGTGAGGAACCTCTGTGAAAAGGGCATTATACTCAATAATGGGTCTTATAAAGGAAAAATACAGGGATGTTATGACCACCTTGTCCTTGGATGGGATACCCTTACTAATGAGGTGGCCATGTAGAAAGCTTTCCGTGCAATGTAGGCAATATGGTGGTGAAAAGTCAGTTTGCTATGAACCTGGGTGCCCAAGTCCCTCATGAATGATTGCATGATTGAGGAAAAGGGAAGTCTGAATGATGAGTTTAAAGCTAGAATCAGATGTGTTATGTGTGATAGAAGAATGCCAAAGAAGCTGCAAAGTAAGATGTAGAAAATGTTGTGACTAGTGCTTCTATATGTTACAGAAACCTGGGAAATGAAGGCAGACCAGCTGAAAAAACTTGAAGTGATGCAGATGAGTGACCAAAGTGGGTAGTAGGATGCACACTGTGGACAAATAAAATAAAAAATGGCATCAGAACAGAAACGAGAATAGGCCCAATTGCTGAAATTGTTAAGGAGTCATGAGTGCAGGAAAACAGAAGACAATATAGTAAAGCAGATTTGTGAGAGACAGAAAGAGAGGGCAAGAGAAGTTGAGTACACCCAGCTAACAGATGGATGGATTGCATGAGAGAAGTGCTGCAACAGTAAGGCAATGACTGCTGAAGATGGTAGGTGAGAAAATGGGAAAAGGGGGGAGTTGACAATGGTGATGAAAGTGAAATCATTCTGCCATCTTTACATATGTGACATGCTGCTGATTGTCATGGTTGACCTCTCTCTGGACTTCCAGTGGTCTCTGGTTCTTCCTTGCCCTCACATTCCTCTTGAAAAGGTAAAATCACAATTGCCCAGGGAATATTGGAAAATAAACTCTTGAGAGTAGTTCTCTGTAGCTTTTAAACCAGTTGTGTAATATCATGAAAGTAATTCACTGCAGCTTTTAAACCAGTTGCGTAATATTTTTAAGAGTAATTCATTGCAGCTTTTAAACAAGTTATGTAATATCTTGTGAGTAATTCACTGCAGCTTTTAAACTGGCTATGTAATATATTGAGAGTAATTCACTGCAGCTTTTAAACTGGTTGTGTAATATTTTAAGAGTAATTCATTGTAGCTTTTAAACCAGTTATGTAATATCTTGTGAGTAATTCACTGCAGCTTTTAAACTGGTTATGTAATATATTGAGAGTAATTCACTGCAGCTTTTAAACTGGTTATGTAATACATTGAGAGTAATTCACTGCAGCTTTTAAACTGGTTGTGTAATATCTTGAGTGTTGATAGGGAAAAGGAGGTATCATATATTGACTCAGAATCAGCAAGAATAGAATAAATGTTTCCATAGGCATTGTAGCAAAAGTGGTCATTGTTGTAGTAGTATTGTTATTTTATTTTGATAAAACATATCAAACTGAACAGCTTTCCATGCAAACTGTGCAGTTGCATACATAATGCTTGCTAGCTTGTAAATTCTAACTTTAACAACAAAAAGCATTATGTTGTCCATTATATCAGGTGAAGTCTGATATTTGTGTTGTACTAGCATTGCTCGTTAGCCATGCTTATAAAAATATTTTCTGTCACATTGCATTTTTTATTACTGTTACAATTGATTTTCTCTCAAATTACATAATGTTATCAGTTGTATCATTATATAATTTACTATGCAGCTGAAAATCAACAGGAATTTATATCTGTGTTTACAAAAGGTCATGTTCAGCTAAATGTTCTTTCTCTTTGGTATTTTGTTTGTATGAATACTCTTCCTCTGGTTATTTGGCTTGGATTTAGTCATTTTCCAACACACTCTGTTTTCTACCTTTGTGTTCAGTTACACAATGTATTTTCACATCCTAGAGAAATATAATTAGATTGGTTATTTTTCATATTGCCTCTAGGTGTGTCTGCATTTGTGTGTGTGTATGTGTTTGTGTGTATGCTCATGCTTGGGTGTGTGTGTGTGTGTGTGTGTGTGTGTGTGTGTGTGTGTGTGTGTGTGTGTGTGTGTGTGTGTGTGTGTGGAAAGTTAGTCTTTCAGCAGTCTGATTCCTGCCTAAAATTAGTTTTGGGCTGATGTCTTTTGCTTGCTGAGACTAATTCCTCTATATCTCCGAAGAGGATAGAGTGTGTGATAGAGAATGAATAAATAAAATAATTCTTTGTAGTTTGTGGAGATGTATCTGTTCTGTGCAGTACTGTTTTCAGGGGGAAAAAGTGTTTTACCACCTTTGAAAGCTGGTAAAGCCTTTGGGAGTCACTGGCAGTACTCAGTGCCTAGCTCAAGACCAGATATTAACAGCATTTAAAAAGGTACCTTTTAAAGCACTGTTATATTAAGTTTGACACTAGATTGTCTTCTGCCTCTTTGAAGAGTAATAATGGCACTTGATGCACTACAACTGGTTTTAGACAAGTTCAGTGAATCTTGTTTGTTCAAATTTTAGTAAACTAAACCCAAATGCCTCAAAACTTGCTTAACTGAGAAATCATTTTGTCCAGTTACAATTAGTAGATATCATCATACTGAAATATATTAACTCCATAGTCACACATCCGTCAAGAAAAGAGAAAAGTCTACGCTCAGTGAATCATGTATAGTAAATAAATGAAACTGAATAGGCAATGATTGTCAGCAGGTAAAACTAAAGCCAATATTGACAGTCAGCCTGGAAAAGATCCTCATACACTTTTAAATATTTATTTTTGTGTTACATAACTATGTGTAAATATACCATGCTTTGGCAAATGATATTCTCGCCAAATGAGGAGTTGACTTAACAAATTCTCAGTCATTCATTTTCAGTGTATTGTGCTTCACCTAACTGCCATGCAACCAAATAAAGGGAAGCCGAATAAGTGCTCACACTGTTTTACTTGCTGATAGCCATTATTTTTAGTCAAGTCAACATTTTTGGTCTTTTTAATACTCTGGTTTGCATTGTCTGGCATGTGTGCATGCACACAACCGTGTGTGTGTGTGTGTGTGTGTGTGTGTGTGTGTGTGTGTGTGTGTGTGTGTGTGTGTGTCAGTCACAATGGGTAATACAACAATTTTATTGAGAATTATTGGCAAATTGATTTTTAATACCTAGGGTCCTGGCACAGTTTACTGAATGATACTGCTAGGATTGTCAGAACAATGGTATGCTTTCCTATTTATGTCATTCTTAAAAATGTGATTATACTATATCTAAATCTCTCACTTAGTGAGATTGGCGAGATCATATTGTACATTTCGCATGGATCCAAAACTAGGAGATTGTATCTGTGAAGGCAGCAGGGAATACGATAAATCATATGGAGCAGTTTCATCTGAGTTACTAGATTATCTGTTGGTCCTGGTGTACTGATATGGCAGGAAGCCTCTCTCAGTAACTAGGCATAGACAGATATGATCTGCATGGTCCTAACAGGTATGGATAGGTAAAATTGAATTACAAAAGTTAACATACTGAAATATGTTCTGTTTTACGAATACAGATATAAATTGCACTTGTCAAAGTTTCCAGAAAAGTGAAAAGGAAAATTAAATGATTTTTGACAGACTGGCAAAACCTGAAAACAGCCAAGAATATTATTAATTGTGGATGGAATAGCAGTGCAATGTTTTATGATGCTGCTTCAAAAAACTAGTTCCTGCATTCTCTCCTTTCATGTGGCATTTTTGTATGTTCTTGAGGATTTTTTGTGGGTCTTTGATTTACTTCCACAAGCCAGAGTTTTGTTTTCATCAGTTAAATACAAAAAGTAAGATCTGATGCATGATATGTGTGTGTCGCGGGGGGTGGAGGTGGGAGGGTTCCCTACATTTCTGTGAGCTCGAGCTCCCTGAAGAGCCATTCCTTCAGTCCCATATCCTTGATGTTGAACTTGCTGATTATGGTTTTCAATAAGAAATCATTGCCAGTGTGGTTTCTATTATGCACTAGCAGTAATGCCTTCCTTTTCAGAGATTTCTTCCTTCACTTTGTGTGTAGTGCATGGAATTACCCTGAAAAAAAAACACTTGAGATTCTTTGCTCCTGAGTAATTTAATTTGGTAAACTGCATCTGTAGCATGATAAACTGCAGGGATTAGCCATTGCTGCAAACAAAATATTAATCAACTTTGGTCAGTAAGGGAGTTATAAGCAGTTAATACATTATTAACATCCTTGTCTGTCCTAATGACAAATTTACACAAAACACAACTGGATCCCTTACATTTGTATTGAAAAGATAGTTCCATCTGAAAAGGCTTCAACAGACAATATCCAGGAAGTTATAACTGGGGAGTGCACCTCTACAAAGAGGCAAGTCACCAGCAGAGTCCCTCATTTATCACTCCTGGGATCCCTCCTTTTTGGCATCTATTTCTCTGAAGTCAGGGGCTCTGGCTGACCAAATTTAAAGATGATTGCAAATTAGGAGCAGTCATAGAATCCCTAATTGACAGTAATGTTCTCCAAGAAGGGCTGGCACAGACAAATAACTGATGTCAGAATTATGGACTAAAACTAAATGCAGAGAAATGCATAATACCCTTTGGGAATTCAGTCACCCCTGGAAACTACATATTGGCAAAAAAACCTTAAGAACTGACCCGGTAGTTAGGGACTTGTGGTCATACATAGACAGTAATTTATCCTTTGATCATCATGTGTCTACAGTAATGAGGATATCATTCTGTGTTGCTCAACTTATAAACAATGGTATGGCATCTAGGTCCAAGGAAGTCAGTGGTTCACTATATTCAGCACTCATCAGACCTATCATTGAGTACAATGCCCCTTTTGGTATGTATCTAACCAGGCACATCCACATCCAACAACTGGAACATCTACAGAGGTTCCTCAGTAAAAGAATAATGTGCATAAATAACATGTCTTAAGTAGACTACCTCATAGCCATTTTCTTTGTATTCTGCCACCTACAGGCTGTTGAAGGAAGATGTATGCCTGGCATGCATACAAAGCATCGTTGGACCTCATTCTGATGGACATCCTACATATCTGCAAAACAACATCAGCAGGATTACCCATTCCAAACATTTAAACTTTGCCTGTGATATAAACAGGACCTGCTGGAGAGATTGGTATGTATCCCAGAGACTACTCTTGAAAAGGATCCCCATCCATGTGAAGCAGAGTTCCTCCCTACCCAATTCGTGTAACTTGGACAAATAGATGGTGAACCTGAAATTCAGGCCTGGTTTGACTACTTTGTCTGTAATGGACACCGACACCCTGTAAATGTTTCATGTTCCAAGCCCCTGCTTACACTACGAAAGGTACCAGAACTTTTCAGAAATTCGGGATGCATGGCTATGCATAAAAAGGCCCCAGTAGTCGTTAGCCCAGCAGCACATATGAACCTAGGCCAGACTGTTCAAGTACTTCCCATTAAATTATATCCTTAGCATTTTTCATTTGCAACATAGTGTCAGTCATGTCCTAAAATCCAATATTTTTTGTGTATTTATTACCAAAACTAAAAAGTATGTCATTGTGAAGACACATTGCTTTTAATCATGATTACTGTGCTCTTTATCAATTTCTGTTAGTGTTGCAACTGCCACATCATTCTTATCTTTTTTAACTTTATAATAAAATGTCTCATTTTTCTTTCTTAAGCCAATCATTTAATAGTTTGGAACATACCTGATATATCTTCCGTTAAATATAGCTGTAACAAAATTCATATGCTCGTGAAGACCAATTGATAATATTACTTTGTTTTTCTCTCTCTGCCCATCTGTTCTCATTCATTATTTTTGTCCATTAGCTGTAGAAATGCAGCCTTCATCTACACCTCAAAACTGAGCAGCAGTTCATAGAAATTTCAGTTTAGAACTGAATGCATTTAAAATTGTTTCCTATATTGAATGTCATATTATGGGTCTTCTTTTGATACATTTTTCATCTTTTCTTTCCACTGTTTTGCTTTGTCGATCATTTATTACTGCTAAGTATATTTGTTGCCTCTGTTGCCACTGAATATAAAGTGACAGGGTATTTTTCTAAAGTGTGAAACATTTAACTTTGATTTCATTACAATAAAAGTAGTTATTTTTATGGAATAATATTTTCAAATTAAAATACTGCAGTTTTCCATCCAGGACAAAGTTCCCCTGCTCCCCAAAAAAGAGGTTGTGCACTCTGCATCCTGAGCTTCTGTAGTCAACCGTAAAATTGCTGATTTCGAAAGAGGAGGACAGACTAACACAGCAGTACTGGAATACAGAGGCACATTCCAGAATATGCCACCACACAGCAGTTAAGAAGGACACTGCAAGAAAGCAACTCGATATCATGTTACACACACCTGCACAAAATACAGCATACCTATAACAAAAAGCAGTCTTCAGCTGAGAAGACTGCCTTTTCCAAGTTTCTTTGGTCAAAACAATGTGGTGAATCATGCTCTGAAAATCTTTAGCACTATCTACATTTAACCATCCACTTTTATACTCACTTTATACAATTCACAGTTAGTGTGGGGCACAGCCTTATCTATAGAAGAGGGCAGATAGGCAGATAGCTTCAACTTCTTTCTGTCTCTCTCTCTTTCTCTCTCTCTGTCTCACACACACACGCACACACGCACACACGCACGCAGACACACACACACACACACACACACACACACACACACACACACACACACACACACACACACTTCATCTAATAATTTTTGGTGTTTAGCACCAGCATAGATGGTACTGTGCATGTTGTGTGTCCACTCACTGACAACTGTATATTTAAATTTGCAAATAAAAAATTTAGCTTAAAGCGAGGAGGTGCCTTGGGAAGTCATCCTAGGCAGAGAAAAGGAAATATTAACCTAGTGCATCTCCAAAAAGCGAAATAGCATTGTTAATCTACTTTAGATTCACATACAGGCTTGCTCCAGGTTTCAGAGTCCTTATTATTTCCCCAGTCAGGAACATCAGGATTGCCTCTTTGACAATAAGGGTGGTCGGCAATTGTAGACCCCCCACACATGGCTATCTACTCCTGTAAAATGATATGTGCCTTGTTGCAGGCATGCAGCATCATGTTGGTGACTTTGCAATTTACCTGATGGGCTGCCATGATGTGGCCTCCAACTACATTAACATCTACCATCACACACAGTCATGGAAGGCTCAGTCAGTCTTGCCTGTGCTTAGTATATACCACCTGTGCTCAGAGAGCCTGAGGTAACACATTGATATCAGTAACACATTTTAGTGAGACTCGTGTGCCATGAGCTCAGGGATGCTCATCTCTGCCATATCGCCTGTGCATGCATTTCTGGGGAGCAGACATAAAAGTTTAATACACAGAGTATTTCTTTTTTATAGTAGAATGTTTCATTCATGTGAATAAAGCATCAACAAACTAAATCAATGCCATCACATAGACAACATTTTTATTCAAAATAATAAAAAATAAATGAACAAATAATTGAAATACCAAACTATTGCAATCACAAACCAAATAGTTTCCCTTTGTGATCAATTAACCAATACCCTAGCAATACCTACAGGCTTAATTTGTCTGAATAGTGGAACTGATTAGGAAAGGGTTTTTGCAAGGTAATCTGAAGGATTAGGATTAAGAGAAGAGGCTGGGCTAGGGTTAGCAGATATCAGAAAGGATGGACAGGCAGGCTTCTCCACACATCCTTGCTCATGTCTGCTAGCCTTAACCCTAAATCTAACCCTGCCCCTGCTTTTAACCCTAACCCTACATGTTACCTTATGAAGAAAATGTTATCTAACATTAACACTCTTATCTAATGAAATACCCTTTACTTAACTGTACCACTACAAAAGATACTTGGGCACACACATGCATCATCAAATACACAGAACACTAAAACTATCCCCTTATGTAGCTCTTACTGTAGGTATAACTCACAAACACTCACACATGCACTCCAAATCACATTATATAAATGGTGACTTTAGATTAGCACAGTTTGAGGGCACTCTCAGCAATGGTGTCTGTGGACAGTACAATATTACTCACATCCAGTGAAACAGCACTGTTACCTGTGGAACCATCCCCACTTCCCCAGAGACATGTCTAGCATACTTGATATTACACAGCATGCTAAATCACTTCTGGGAAACAGCCTTGTGATATTGGGGTATGATAGGCCTGGCACCTTATGGTGGCAAAGTCACCACACAGATGTGTGACCAGTGCAGATACTGTTCAACATAATTTGTGACCACTTACTGAAAGTAGCTGTATGTTCACATTAGCAGGCATATACTTGGTACCTAATTGATGGCTGACTGTGACCATGGGTGGCAGATACTGAGCACAGATAAGAGTGACTGGGCCTATGTGAATGTGTGTGATATGAGCTGATGGAAGATGTCAATGCAGTTGGTGGCCACAGCATGGCAGTCTGCCTGATCCAATACAGAGTCACATGAGTATAAATGCCTGCAATAAGGCTCATGCTATTGCAAATGAAAGGATGAACATGAGTGGAGGCCCACCATTGCAGGCCCCCTTTACTGCCATGGAGGAGTTCCTGTTCTTCCTGTCAGAAAAAATGAAAGGAATTTGAAACCTGGTAGAGGCCTGGATGTGGGATTTGAACTGGAAACACCATCTTATGTCTCTTCTGAGAATGCAACTTTTTTTCATTATCTTATGACATTAACTCATTATAGTGGCATGCCTGTGCTATGAGCTCAGAGATGCTCAACACTGTCATATCTCCTCTATAGACACGTCTGGGATGCAGATAAGAAAACATAATGCACAAGTTATGTTTGTTTACATTTTTTGCACAGTTGTTATCTGTACCTTTGTTATATCATGAGGAGGTGGGAATGCCACATATTAGTAGTGGTACACATGGCTATTTATCTTTCTGCTTTCATAGCTGCTGCACTTATGGTGTCTTTCACCATGTAGCAGGGGCATATCTGATGCCAGTGCTACATTAGACACTGCCAATCATGGCAGCCTTACACTAGCACAATCTGTGGGTGCAATACTACTGGCATCAGCTGTGACTGTGAGAGGCACAATACTACCCATGCCCAGTTATACAGTTCTGTTGATTGCTGGACCTGACCTCACCTTTCCAGAGGCCATAGAAAAACAAATAATGCATGGCACCCACCACACAGGAAGAATTCTTGTCCCATGCCCATGTATCTGCATTGGGCAGTTCTGCCTGCACAGAGAATGGGGACAGGATCTAGATGCAGTGAGTTGGTAACGATTAATTAACTATTTCCTGCTCATTGCCTGAAATGTATGTTGCAGTGGACATTACTTAATGGATGAGTAGGATTGTCATCCAGGCACTGGCAGAGGCTACCACTGAAATGGCAGAATTGATAAATGCAGTGGATGGCTTGGCGGAGGGGACATACCTGAGGGTATTGACCAAATGATTGGTACATTTAACTGGCATATGAGTGCTATACTTGGCTCCATAATGTGGTCTCCTTGTACACATTATGGCTGATACCATCCCCATGCCCAGTGCTCATCTGTGTCCATTATGGGAACATTCCACTAGGGAGGTAGATCAAGGCCATGTACCACTACCACTTTCATGCCAGGGGTGTGCCTAATGTGACAATGTGTACCACTTAGACAGACATAGCGTGGCCAGGCATTTGCAGTCCTGTGGTTCACCATTGCCCTCCCAGTGCATGTTAGTACCAGTGCCATTCTTTGAAGGGGCTGCACCTTTGGCTGGGAATGTTCTTGGTCTACAGTTTTTCCACCTGAGGTCCCACATTTGTCACACACTGATACACACAGTGTAAATAATTCATTGCAGCCCATTTTGAGCAGGTACCCAGTACTGCTGGACACCTACATTAATCTGGAAGCACTACTCCCTCACCACACAGTATACCCAGCTTCCCCAAATCTCCTGTCTACATCACACACTCCTTCCCACATTCTTAGTCCCTTCTCACCACCATGTCCTTTGCTGGTCCTTATCACAGTGCCACTCCCCAGTTGTGCATATGATGACAACTGTTTCCTTCCCTCACTGTGTTATATTGATAGATGATGTCTCATGCACAACAAGACCGGTCAATGCACTGCACAGCATAGTGTGAATGTAATACTGTATGCAATAGCATTGGTATTTTTGTGTCTAAGCTGGCCCATAGTTGTGGACCAGACACTACCTCTTTGCCATAGCATACTGCAGCCCTCAGTGTTTTACATGGTCTTTAGCTGTAGCTGGTTCTATTACTGTATCCTTTATTGGCAGCTTTTTCTTTGCTGGCTGTGGTCAGTTTGGTCATCTGATAACAGTCCACTGTTCTACCTCTCTGTGTACCACTAGAATGTACAGAATTGCACAGATAACAAATATCTTGCTGCAGGTCTGTGAACCATACTGCATATGACACTGGAGGCATGTAAGTAGTGGAAGCAGGGTTTCATCAATCTGAACACAAGCTCAGTGATGTTACAGGTTAGCTGCAGTATGGTGTATTGCATCTCCTCCTCTCTCTGCGGGCTGCATAATGATGTCATGAGGCATGGCTCTGGGGTATATCTAGAATCACTAATAAGATTTCCCTGTGAGAAATCACCCACACAAATTGCTGGTATATGTCAGACAAGTCATGGGAACTGCTTGGATAGTTCACAGGCACATTGTGTATACTGTCGTGTGTGTTACACACCACCTGGCAGTTGATGGAATGGAAACATTTTGGTATCTGTACCAGTGTTCATATGGACCAGGTAGGAAATTAATAGCAATGTAGGTACAATCAGTGGCCTGTAGAACCTCAAGGAAATGGAGTATTTCATAGAGCACCCACATAGTACTGTTTATGTCATCTGTCATCCTTGAGAACCATGTGTTCATCCATGTGCTGTAGCATAACATCAAGGTCTTGGTGTAGTACTCAAGAAACATATACCTGTGATAGACCCAATGTGTCCTCTGATTGTTGCTGGAAAGTCCCTGTAGCAGGGATTGTCAGTGTTACACATAACTTCATTTCCACTGGAACTGGCACTGCACACATGTCATGTGAGATCAGCACATGTGCACCAGCTCTCTTATGGTGTTTCTGTCCATATGACTGTGTTTGACTAAATCCTTGATGTGAGTGCAGTGATATATTAGATGCTGTTGCAACCGTTTGTGATTATGATGGAGAAGGCATGCCATATCATAGACACTGGCTGTGAAACTGACCAGTAACCTATATTACTTAGCTAACACTGCTGCAGCTTGTAGCATCTTAGCACAGTTTTTGGCTGGGTTCACTGTGAAGCCACTGTCCAAACTTGCTGCAAGCTGCACATGCAGTTTTTGTATGTTTTTGGACTGCCCCATCATGTTGTTTACCCTCATTTGCATTCCCATTTAGGCGCATTACCATAATGTTGTTCATTTCCCTATCATTATATGGTCATTAGCATGTGATGCAGATCATGCAGTTGTATGTGGTTGCTTCATGGGTCTACTTGTGTTTCTGAATCACACCACACTGTGTGCTACCACTTACCATGCATTTTAGCCTAATACATTCCACTCTTCATTTCTAAATCCCAACCTGTATTTTCCTTAGTGTCATGTAGCAATTAGCCCCCTTCACAATGCTTTCCATCTTAACATTTAGGGGACTACAGGACTAGACAGTTCCAGCAGTGAGCATAAAGAAGGCAAACTAGGCCTTTCACCATGAATTACTTATCTGGTGAGCTGCTTACAGCTTAGTATAGTAAATTGTGTTCCTTGTATACCAACAATCAAAGGGATCCATCTTTTAAGGTTTTTTAACATTTGGGCTTTTTATAGAAAAAAAAATTAGTCCAAATGACTTTGGTAGGTTTAGAGTTGGAAATCCAACAAAATTATGTTCTCATCTCTGAATACTCACATCTCAGCTAATCAACACGATTATCCACACCTAAAAACATGTGTGTGGGGGGGAGGGTTGGTATAATCACTAAAGTGTTTAACTAATAGACACCAAGTACAGCGTTTGATTCTCACCTTTGGAAAGGAAATTGGCTAGTTTTAAAATGGCCCACAAGGCAGCTAGCCCAGTACTTGCCTATGAACCTATGTAAATCCTTGGGAAACAGACTGCAATACTACCAAGATGGCAAAAAATAAAAAATAAAATAAATAAATAAATAACCTTTTTTTGTTTTTGCATGACAGCAAGCACCACTGTACCCCCTGCCATTGATAAAGTCCAGAGGTGCAGCCAGCTAGCTTGGTGCCAAGGGCCTGCCACACACTGAGCACTAAGACACTTCAGTTATGATTGCAAATATTGATATTTAAATGCTGGTAATGCAATTAAGAAAGATGGGCTTCTGTAGATCACATCCTATAACACTTTTCACCCAGGGAGGGTGCCCTGTTCTCCCTATCCTAGCTATATTACACATTGAGTTCCTGTATCAATGAACTATAGATATACAAACTCTGACAGCACAGAAACTTGTAGATTCATAGATTTTTGGATACTCCAGGGCACTGAGTCATGACCATTCTTGCATTGACAGTACCATCCCACAGGCTATACTTCCTTTCCCAGAGGTCCATACTGGTCATTCCTGGATTAAATTTGTAGACACCCATCCAGTCATCTTGTTTATGTTTAAAGGAAGATAGTGAGTAGTACTGCTTAACATGCAGGGGAAGTTTATTACAGAGGTTTGGGAGACAGAAAGACTGGTGAACTCATTCACTTTGTCACTCTTCTACAGATTTAACAAAGTGTAACCGCCATGTCAAGATGCCATCAGACTTTAGTGAATCAACTGGCCAGAAACAAGCAGTTAGTCTACTTTAAAGGTCATTTTTAAGATCTGTTACCAAGGGCTGTGCAAATGTACCCAAAAGGTTAAATGTTTGGGACAGCTTTAAAAATTATGTGCCTAGGTTCCAGAATATGCTGGAGATATTTTGGCTCTGCTCCAGAAACCACAGCACCAAAATATCTCCAGCATATAGAAGAGATGGAGAAAAGAGTGATGCCATGATTTCTGGAGTATACAAGTGACTAAGGAGGCCATTTTGGAGTTGCAGTGATATGCCTAAGTACAGACTGTCCAGGATCATTTAGAAATTGAATAAGGAAAAGGGTAAACTTAGAAAGGTTCCCAGCCAAATCTGTTGATCCTCTAGCTATGTTACAAGTGTGTTACAAGAAGAGGGTTATTGCAGGATGTCGAAATAGAGGAGAGTCCTTTCTGGATTTTATATTGTAGTGTAGTTGAAAGAGGTCTGGAGATCTTTAAAGAATTTAAATACAGATCCAGAAAACAACAAGAAATAGAATCAAAGACATTTGTTCAACCATATGGGGTGGGGGTGGACATTCAGGTCAGCTGGAGACTTGCTAATTTTATTTCATGTAAAGAACAGAAAAAAAAGGAAGCTGCTGGATCTGCAGACTTGAAAAAGAACTTAAGAGCTAAAGGGATGTTCACAAATTGCTGTGTATTGATTGATCTACCTTTTTAAGGTCTAGTGCCAGGGTCTTAAAAGAGTATGGAAATCGTTGTGCTATAATTAAGGGAGTATTGATGATGACTGATAGGTGAGACAAAAGGATTCATCTGAAGGCTAGTACCAGCTTAGGACACCTACTCCAAAAATAGATGCATGATACAAAGCTACCAGGGTGGGGACTTGAAGACCTTTAGAGACTTAATGCACCTGCATGCTATCTTCAGTTTTTCCAACATGCCATGAGAGGTACATTGCCAGCCTATCATACTTCTAAGAATAGGATAGTATAATATAGTATAGTATAGTAGGATTGCCTGTATAATACAGACAAGTTTTTGATGACAATACCACCTTAATCAGGGCTACTCTTATCTCAAAGGGAAGGTTCCATTTCCTCCTGTTGTCTGTCTCTGTTGTTAATAAAGACTGATCGGTTTCCATGTTAAGATCTCTTGTGAGAGAATAAAGTGGAATCCCTTTGAAATTTCTGCAGGTTAGAAAAGGATGGAGTGAAATAGCCTGTTAAAGCAATACCTGGCTGAGTTAACCTTTTACACAGAGAGGAGTTACCAGCTTTAAACATATCGCATAACTCCATGAGTGTAACCACTGGGTTTAGAACAATTAACAGGAAGTTGTGAGTAAAAAAGAACTATTTAACTTTCTAGATTTCCTACAGAATCATCAACAGGAAGATGATGTCAGAACCGTCCTTAACACCTGAGCCAAAGTTTTAAAATAATAGCAGTGGCACCAGCAGGTATCCCTGGGGACTACCCAAAGAATACTCAATGAATATAAAATGCATGACACTAACCTAACAGCTGCTGTAGACTCGGGTATACAGCTTACAGAGTGTTAATCAAAGAAGGTAGGATGCTAAGTGAGACTATGTTATGCAATAAAAATGCCCACATGATATAATCAAAGACTTTTTCAGTGTCTAGTGAAAGGGCAGCCCAAGGGATTTGATTTCTGGACCATTTTTATCTACTGCACTGTCCTGAGAATATTTTCACTAAGATGTTCAACCTTTAAAAAAAAAATTCACAGCTGTAAAGGAGAGGACGTGATGTACAGATATGCAGCCTAAATTGCCATAAATATTTTGTAATCTGTGTTTAAGAGGGAGTTGGGATGATGGCTGTCAGTAATATGGGGTATTTACTGAGTCTAAGGAAAGGTGCCAAAAGGGTCCAGGAAGCAGAGGCTCCTTGAAATACTAATAACAGACTTTCCACAGTATGACTAATGACGAAGGAGGATTTCAGTTTGGCAATACGAGTTACAAGTGTTTGATCTCATGAAAAAGAGCAGGTAATTTTATGAAAGTCTACCCAATGGCTATTGCTTTAAAATGAGATATTTGGATCAGGTGTTTCAGCATGACAAAGATGTGGAAATATGTTTTCAATGATTCATGCGATTCTGTTAAGGTGAATGTTTTACCTCAGTCTTACAAAGATTTTAGTGGGTAAGAAATGTAGTGCTGGAGCTACAGTCTAGACCTAAGGGCCAAATGACTATACACATCAGGAGAGACCTGATAGCATTGAAGGTGCAGTTGATCTAAAGTTATTATAGTTTTGATATTAATTATGGATTGTGTTTAATTGCTAAGCTTTTGAAGCTTATGCATTCAGCCTTTAGATTAAGGAGGGCATTTTCTCTATCTGAATACCTAACTACTGATTCTGTGGTTCTAAAGGATCATGACACCATGATTTCCAAAACTGCTTAGCCAGGACTATAGAATAGCATGCAAGAAATACTTACATGCATTCCAGTGAAATTGTGTGGTGACAGAATCACGTAGACCATGAACAGAAATAAATCCGTAAGCCAGGAAAAAAAGAAGATCCTGAAACTCTAGATAATAGGCATAATATGGAAGACGTCTCCAGGTCTTAGGCAGGAGAGGTTCAAGGAGGTGGTGGGCTAGAATATTAAGGCATCATGATGTGAAAGGGGAAAGACAAGGGCAGGAAATGTAGCAATACATCTACAAACTGTTTGGCCAAAATATGTTACAGGGTCTGCTAAATATTCCATATTTGGGAGAGGAGTAGATGAATAATCTCAGTCCTAAAGAGTAAAACAGCCCAGTGTCTATGAATTCATTGTGATCTTTGGACAAACTGTTCATCCTAGGAGGACTGCATGAACTATAAGCATCAGTTCAAATTACCCCTTGGAAGAGAAGAATTTTTAACTTTATCTTGCTGAACGGGGGTTGGGGGTTTCATGCTGATGCAAACCCCATACCACGGTGGAGGCAAACTGAAGCTAAGATAAAAATCCTTTGAGGTAGTTTGATGATGACCCATGCCATGCCAGTGGTCCAGCTGTTGTGGCAATTGATGTATAAATGAGGAGATATTTTCTCATTGAGCATCACCACACCTCATGTTTTTCCTGTGGGATATGAGTGTGACACCAACATGGAGAAGCCCAATCTGGAAAGTTTGAGGTGTTCTGAATTGGGAAGATAGGTCTCAAACAAGAAGACTATAGAAGGGGATTCCTCTCAAAGCCAAGTCAACATTTTCACTGGGAATATAATGCCATTTATGGGAGTGCTTAGAACTTTTGTTTAACACTTCAGACAGGAGGGTTTCTATGAAGACCCTTCTAGGAGCAGAGACTGGCTTGCTATGAAAAATAATAGAACCCCCACTCAATTCCAGAATATTTCTGGGCTTTAAAAAGTACACTGACTTTAGTAAAAAGCAGAGAAACAACAGCATATGAACACACACTTTTAGGTATCCAATTTAACAGTGTATTTTTGACATCGAAAATGTATTTTTTATAAACTATATACACATACTATACTTATATCAATAACAGTGACTTCAAATGGAAAAGGCTGCCAAATACCTCAGTCCTTGCTCTTTCTAGCACCTAAACAAAAAAGCAGTGTCAATATTTGGACAAAGACCTAAGAGAGAGATGAGTGCGAAAAACATCATAACCCACGCATCTGAGCTAAACATGAACACTTTGTTACGAAATGCCAGGAAACAGAAGGAAAGTGCAATATGTAACTTGAAATGCATCCCATAAGTCCACAGAGAGAGAACAATTATGTTGAAGTATATACATAAAACAAATTAGCCAGAGACAGCCAAATCAATTTCTATGAGTTAGATGAACCTAGCATGTTATATACATGTACAGTGCTACCATGCAAGCAGCATTGTTGAAGATCAGATATAGATATTCATAGCCCCAGTTTGCTGAGAGATGGACTGTATCTTGCTTTTTGAGCCATGAAAGACCCAGTCCTATATGACCCCCTATTTCTTCACAAAAACAGTGTCTCTACAAACTCCTGCACAAGGAATCTAAATCTTCACAAGTAAATAACACCTGCTGTTAAGACAGGTTCCTAACTCGACATAGTCTTAATCTACAGATTAATTTACCACTGCAGGTCAAAGTACACCCTTGGGTACCTTTAAGGCTCATCTTGATAACTGGATGGGAAGGCACGAATTTACACCAGGGTAATCTTGTATAGCCTTGCTTGCCTTGGTAGGTGAGCACAATTAAGTGCTTGAAAAGGGTGGCAAGAACTTTTAAGTTTTTCTGCTTAAAGGTGTGTCTGGCCAAGCAACTTATGGACCCAGTGATCACTTGCCTAGTGTGTTCTTACGTCCTAAAACATCAGCACTTTAAGTCTTCAGACTAAATTAAATGCAGAGCGGCATGTAACTTATATAGTAAACAAACCAGGAAGAAACTTTGCAGTGTGGAGGGTGTGCAGTTCCCTCCTTGAATTGTTATGCACCTAGTTTACTAATAAAAATTGAACTGTAAAATACATACTGTTATATAATAAAATGGAAAATAGTAAAGATCCTTTATGCTTATTGCAATTATAATGTGACCCAAGCAAATTCATGAAACACTGAAGAGACTGACACAATGATGATCAACATGGGTTTAAGATGAGCATCTGCAATTGAAACAGCCATAAGATATAAGAACCATATAACCAATCAAACAAAAAGCACAAAGCCAACAGAGCTTGGTTCCTAAATACGATAAAATAGAAGTAAAAAGTCGAAGCATAAAAGTACGTCTAGGAACCAGATGGAGGAGTACCAAAAAACATACACCAAGCGTGTAATTCTTCAAGCTGGATATACTTCAGGACAAAACGATGTAGTCACACTTCATAAGGAAAAACACCAAATTTATTGCAAAAAGTAGTTAGCGCTTTCACCCGGAGGCTTCTTCAGACTTTTAATGTTAACATAAAAGTTCAAATTTAAATATACAGACTTGTCATCCTATTGGTCAGCCTCATTTTCAGTATCTCACTTGTTAAAATATGTTACTCATCCAATAATTAGGGAAATATATATAAATACTTAAAAACTATTAATATATGTAATTTGCATATGCTGACACGTTCATTTATTATTAATAAAGCACCAGATATGCTCAGAGCTAGTTCAAAATGATGTGAAGATTACTGATCCTACAGACATTGCCAACATACTGGCTGACAGGTTCAGTGCAAACTTCTCCCTCCCAAAAGGAGAGATATCTATACAACGATTGCAGCCCCCAAACATCTCCAGCGCCCAAGTGAGAACTGCTCTCTCCAAAGCAAAAAACACAGCATCCATGGGACCTGATGGTGTCCCCGCTGTGTGCTCCATGAACACAATGATGAATTAAACCCACAGCTAGTACAGTTGTTTAATCATAGTCTTACCTCTGGATGTGCCTCCACCGACCCTGAAATTACCGCCCATTAGCTTGACAAGCCTTATCTGCAAAGCCATGGAGAGGATCATAATGGACCTCATAAATAAAGACATAGGAATTTGCAGACTTTGGATCCAACCCAGTTTGGCTTTGTCAAAGGCAGATCATGCCTTTTAAACTTGGTTGACTTTTTCGAAACAGTCACCAAAGCCATTGATGAGGGAAAGGCAGTCCATACAGCCTACCTCGATCTGGCTAAGGCCTTCGATACAATACCCCACTCGGTATCATTGAAAAACTCATCAGCTTAAATATCAACCTATACATCACAAGATGGGTTGCAAACTGGCTGAGTGACAGAACCCACAGGGTCAGAGTTGCTGGCGCCATGTCAGACTCAAAGCCTGTCACAAGTGGTGTCCCACAGGGCTCAGTCCTGGGCCCACTCTTGTTTGGCATCTACTTTTCCAAGTACAAGCAAACACAGGAGGGTTATGGCTGACAAAGTTTGCAGATGACTGCAAACTGGGCCATAGTAGAAAACACATCTGACACAGATATCCTTCAGAAGGGTCTCACAGAAACGGATAACTGGTGCCAGAGCCACGGCCTAAAGTTAAATGCCAAAAATGCATAGTCATACCAAACAAGGTTACCCTAGCTACCAAATAGGTGGCAATCCACTGAGCACAGAAGAAGTTATCAGGGACCTGGGGACCCAGGTTGATAGTAGTCTGTCATTCGACACCCATGTAGCTAAAGTAGTTAGGAAGACCTTCTACATTGCCCACCTTATCATGAAGGGATTCTCATCTAGATCAAGGGAGGTCATAGTCTCCCTTTACTCATCACTCATCAGACCAATGATTGAGTACAATGCCCCATTCGGAATGTATCTGACCCGACACTTGCAGCAGCTGGAGAGGCCACAAAAGTTCCTCACCAAAAGGATAAAGGGTCTCAAAATCTGTCCTATGCTGCCCGACTGAAAGAACTCCAGCTCTATTCAGTCTCAGAGGTGACCTTTGCCTAACATACAAGGCCATGTCAAACCCAGATTTGATGAATATGCTTCACCTCAAAAATCTAGATCCATCAGAGCCACAAGGGCGGAGACTTAAACCTTGACACGGCTATTAATAGGACGTGCTGGAGGGATAGATTCATCACCCAAAGACTCCCTATGCTGTGGAACAAAATCCCGGTACATGTGAGGCAGAGCACCTGGCCTTGTTCAGAAATCTTGACCAATGGATGGGAGATGATTACCTCAGTGTCACTCAGAGGCACAGCAAAATAATGGGTATAGTTAATGCCCTCGGGCAGATAGCCTAGTATGAACCTATGAACCTATGAACCTATGAACATATACAAATTGCAGCAATTCATAATAAAATTAATCTCTAGCGTGACTTAACACGCATGAACGTATAGTTGCATACAGCATAAAAATATAAGCGTCACAAAAAAGGTACAAACAACTTATTTCACAAAAAACTCCAAAGCTTGCACACATTAGAGGTGTCAGAGATTACAAAACATCAATGTGTACCTTTTAATAATGCATAATGGATGTTAATGCTGTATAGGACACTATATGAACTACGAACAATGAACAAAACTTGCTCCTATAATCACGAGATGTCTCTAATCTAGTGAATTGATTCAAGTGTGCGTGTTATCAATAATGTAACATAATGCAAGGATATAAACTATATCTATCAGTATATGTGTATTACATCAAAACCACTCATCCAAAAAACATACAAACACTCAAATGCACACACACACACACTCATATAAATATATGCACACTATAAACACTACAGGTATCAGCGCATAAATAGCCTATTACCCAAAACTATTAAACGGTAAAACATTCTTCTATAAACTAATGCATATACAAGGAATGCATACCTCATATTCCTCATATAATATCACATTACCATGACATCAACTTTAAGCTATAAAATAAGCAACTATTATTACAGTATAGAACTAAAAAATGCAAGCCTTAATAATCAACTATAGAATAGCACAATATTTTCCTAAATTAGAGCATAGTGTATCTCATATTAGAGTAGAAGATGTAATATTACCTAACTATCAATGTCAACTGACTTAATTTTTATCCTGAGCAATACAAAATTGTGTTCATGTTAGTTCAGTTCATGTGTGCAATAAACATATCTCCCCCATATATAATTACCAATACTGAAAGGCCAGATCATGAGGGCCTCTAGGCTAAATCCATCAGATGAAGGTTATTTTGCAGAGTTAGAATATCTAAGACATAGTTTTCAACAAAGAGGGTATGGCCTTAATAATTTTGAAGGGATGATAACTAAGGTGAACGAGTTGAGAACTGATAGAGCTAAACCCTATTTCTCCGCACCCCCTCCAATGAATGATCTATCATGTTCTTTAAACAGACAAGAAATCAGAATACCTATGTATTTTACTAAGGATGCTGAATATATTAAAGAATTCATGTTGAAACACTGGGAAGTATTACTATTAGATGACAAGATCAGCAGAATAGTAGGTCCATCACCTAAAGTAGTGTTTAAGAACAAACCGAATCTCAAAAGACTTTTATGTAAACCTAGAAAGGTGCATTCTTTGGATAGAGCCACTGTAGAGAGTTATAATACGGTACCATGTGGTGGTTGTAATCAATGTAAGTTTATTGATACAAGCTTGAGTTTCGTTCATCCAGTGACCAATCATGAATTCACATTATCCACAGGGACTTGTTGTTCTAGTATTAATGTGGTTTATTTAGCTAGGTGTACTGCATGTGAATCATTCTACATTGGTAAGACCAATAGACCATTAAAAGAGCGTATTAGAGAACATACATACCATATGAGGGTAGGCTCCCAGAATAATGCTCTATCTAAACATTTTCAAGCAGCAGGTCCAGCACATACTTTTAAATTTTGTGTTCTTCAAACTGTTTTCTCCAGCAGGAGGGGTGGTGATTTAGTCAATCTCACTTTAGAGACTGAACTTAAATGGATTATTAGATGCAGAGCTGATGTGCCACCAGGCCTTAATGACAAAATACAAGTGAAACCGATTTTGAAGAAGAAGAGGGTCTACAGACACAAGAATTGAATAAGGCTTTTATGTAATTATAGCCCCCAGTATTGGTAATTATATATGGGGGAGATATGTTTATTGCACACATGAACTGAACTAACATGAACACAATTTTGTATTGATCAGGATAAAAATTAAGTCAGTTGACATTGATAGTTAGGTAATATTACATCTTCTACTCTAATATGAGATACACTATGCTCTAATTTAGGAAAATATTGTGCTATTCTATAGTTGATTATTAAGGCTTGCATTTTTTAGTTCTATACTGTAATAACAGTTGCTTATTTTGTAGCTTAAAGTTGATAGTTTTATTTAATGTCATGGTAATGTGATTTTATTTGAGGAATATGAGGTATGCATTCCTTGTATATGCATTAGTTTATAGAAGAATGTTTTACCGTTTAATAGTTTTGGGTAATAGGCTATTTATGCGCTGATACCTGTAGTGTTTATAGTGTGTATATATTTATATGAGTGTGTGTGTGTGTGTGTGTATGTGTGTATTTGAGTGTTTGTATGTTTTTTGGATGAGTGGTTTTGATGTAATACACATATACTGATAGATATAGTTTATATCCTTGCATTATGTTACATTATTGATAACACGCACACTTGAATCAATTCACTAGATTAGAGACATCTCGTGATTATAGGAGCAAGTTTTGTTCATTGTTCGTAGTTCATATAGTGTCCTATACAGCATTAACATCCATTATGCATTATTAAAAGGTACACATTGATGTTTTGTAATCTCCGACACCTCTAATGTGTGCAAGCTTTGGAGTTTTGGGTAAATAAGTTGTTTGTACCTTTTTTTGTGACGCTTATATTTTTATGCTGTATGCAACTATACGTTCATGCGTGTTAAGTCACGCTAGAGATTTATTTTATTATGAATTGCTGCAATTTGTATATGTGTTTTATTAATAATAAATGAACGTGTCAGCATATGCAAATTACATATATTAATGGTTTTTAAGTATTTATATATATTTCCCTAATTATTGGATGGGTAACATATTTTAACAAGTGAGATATTGAAAATGAGGCTGACCAATAGGATGACAAGTCTGTATATTTAAATTTGAATTTTTATGTTAACATCAAAAGTCTGAAGAAGCCTCCGGGTGAAAGCACTAACTACTTTTTGCAATAAATTTGGTGTGTTTCCTTATGAAGTGTGACTATATCGTTTTGTCCTGAAGTATATCCAGCTTGAAGAATTACACGCTTGGTGTATGTTTTTTGGTACTCCTCCATCTGGTTCCTAGACGTACTTTTATGCTTCGACAATATAAGAACCATAGTTTTAACAGTTCTGGAAGAAAGGGTCTGACTACTAAAGAGAATGGGCATAGTTAATGGCTATTCTGTCTGACAGAAGGTAATAATAGAGTTCCATCTTTCTTGAAGATTGCTTGCAGAAAAAGTCTCAGATAACACTGCCAGGTGAAAGAGAGAGAGAGAGAGAAATGAAGACTGACTGGATTCCCCAAGCATACTCAGGAAACTGAAAAAAAGGGCCATTGGTTCAGTCATGTCAGATTATGATGCAATGAACTCTGATTGGATATTTATCTACAGATCTACAAACAAACTGCAGTTCAAAAAAATCAGTCCTTATGCAGTAGATACAATGCAAAACAGAGGTCCTGAGACACTCGTCTGAAAACTATGAATAGGATCTCATAAACTTCCATCGAGTCATAAGGTAGGGTAATTCAAATCCTTTAGCACACAATGTACATCTCAACTAAGTATGCTAGTTTTGCTCCCAAAGTCAGTGAAGTTTGGGTTAATGCATTACCAGGTCTGAGACAGGAAAAACAGCTTTATCCATTTTGAGGCCTGGAGAAATAGTAGAGCATAAACAAGTACTGGAGAAATGGTAGAGCATAAACAGGTAATCTTGAGCATTCCCTCCACTGGGCAGTGTAATCCATGCCTTTCACTATTACTAGCATATCTATCCCTTGTAGTGACTGCAGTACCTCACCTGGGGTCTTCGAAATTCCCAGACCATAAGGTAGAAGTAGTCTAAGTCTGGAACAGTAAAGGATGACCATTTTAACTTTCTGGTTTCTGACTGGCTAACACACATTCCTATGCTCCACATGTTTAAGTAGCCATTTTCAAATCTTATTTTCTTCCCCATCTAAGTAATGTTTTTCATAGTCTATATCCTCTTAGAACCTTATTTGACTAAATATACAAGAGAAATTTTACTATCACTGAGTATGGGGGAGCTCCTGTTGGAACTTGAGGCTTAAGGGACAGACCACTCATTTTACTCCCTGTTGCAGTCCAAGGACACTGGCATTGTTTAACATACTCTGGTGCTTTAGGTCTTGAGTTTTATTACTGAGGGAGTAAGTATAATCCATTAAGAAGGTAATCTATTGTCCTGCCTCTGATAGTTTTATGGAGATGTCCACTGTTGTTGATTTAGTGTCTGTGGTGCAGTAAATTACACCTACTACCAATGTTTTTATTTCCTCAAAATGTGACTGTATGTTACATTGAAAGCAGTACTTGAAAATGGTAAGCCCGCTAACAAATTAAATTCCCAAATTGTCTCCACAGACTACAAAAGACAGTCAGTTGAATGAGAGCACCATTCGTCATCTGCTGGGGGGCTTTAAGTGTACCCAGTGGTCTTCTAATATCTGTGATGCTTGGAGATGAAGCTTCTTAGGTGAATGTAGTCTGAAAGCTTCACATTGAAAGCAGGCAGTGGAAAGAAGCCCTCATTGTTCCTGTATGCATATCTAAGAACCCATTAATACATCTGAGTATAGGCCACACGTTTGGTCAAACTACTGAAAAAAGCAGTTTATACTCAGCTAACAGACTTTGCCTACAAATACAACATTCTCTGTCATTATGAGTCTTTAAAAGTCAAACTATTGTGACAGCCCTCCTGACACTAACAAACATACCATTATAAACAAAGACAAAGGAAACATAACTGGAGCACAATGCCCTGAGTTCACAAAAGCATTTGGTAGCACTGACCATGTGTGTCTTCTGGATTACCTAACTGTAAATAGCTTTGATAACTAAACTAGTAACATTTTTTCTAGCAATTTGACCAAAAAATTTTTGAAATCAAGTCTAACAACACCCTACCCTGGATTCAGCAAACTTCCATACAAGAATAGCTTATTCTTGCAGAGAAAGGACTGTTCCCATGCACCACGGCAGCTCACCATGCTCTGAAACGGACATGGTTCTGTGTGCGAGTGCAGAGGGCATGTCCAAGAGCAGTGCTCTCACAATACACATGCCCCCTGCCCTCGAGAATTGCCGTTCGGCAATTCAAAATGAATGAAAGTCTCCACGGGTACTTTAGTGTCTGTGGAGAAAAAAATAGACAGCCATTCCTCTCAACTATACAGATTTTTGCATAACGCCTGGATTTCTGCTTCATATTTTTGGTGTCTTCCCCCTAAAATCTGTACCTGTCTGGCAAATAGCTGGGAATTGCAGTCATTAAATAATGACAAATATTTGAGTTTAAGACTCTGCATCCATCAGAAAATTCATGCTAATCCAAAGCCTGTCATTCTATCAATGTTCTAAGTGTCTAATAGCAATATTTAAAATATATTCCTTATTTTTTTTTTCTGTGCGCAATAAAGTTTAAGCCTAGCTGACCTGGTGTGCCCATCGCACAGCTATGCATAGCAGTGTTTAAACATCAAAAGAGGCTAAATAGAAGTATGCACACTACTAATAGCGAAACTGGAATAGCTTAGTGGTAGCAGTCAGTCACGGTTCGAGCCCCACAGCAATCAATACATTTTCATATGTGAAACACAACTAAAATGTATTTTTCATAAATAGGTAGTGAATACTATTATATATATGCTAACCAGGGTAGTGCAGCAGCCCTAAACCTGAGGTGTCAATGAAATTTAAAGTTTAAGCAAGATTTAGCAAAGCTAAGCGGATTTGCGCACTGGTAAGCAGGGCTAAGCATCAACCCCTTTAAGCAATAGTTGTCTTAGCTACGCAGGTTTTCCTAGTGCTTAGCTTAGCTCAGCAGTTTCAAAACTGCCCAATCACAGTAAAGGGTGGGAAATTAGCCTTATTTGAACCATGCAGGCAGGAATATAGCTCATAACTAATTGTAGTTCCCCACTGTAGGCACTATGGCAGGTGTAGGTGAAGGTGTGCACTTTTGGGTGCAGCGCTGGGGCATTCAGGAGTCCAGGGTCATGGTTAGACTCCTCATTAAAGACCATGAAGGGCAAATTCTACAGGATGAGTACCAGGGCTCCCAGTACAAAGTGGAGGCCTGAGACCAACTTGCCTGAGATCTCACCACTGCTACTGGCATCCCACGGACTGGTGAGCAGGTCTGGCACCACTTTGCTGACTTGAAGTGAAGAAACAGGGAACTTTTGGACGTGAGTAAGTATTAGTAAAAATAAGTGTTCTCCAAAGTCCAGCCTGTGTATAGGTATGCATAAATGTTTTCTCTTATTTCCTGTACAGCTGCAGATGAGAGGGCTGTGAACTTGGAAGCCCACGCCAGCAGGCTGCAAAGGCTATGTCGTGAGGCTGTTGAGTAACAATCTAGCTGGTATTAGGTAGGGCAAATAAATAAAATGTAGTAGAATGTCACCGTTCAGTATTTAAAAATGTGTATGGTTTTTAGTGACTGAAGAAGCCAGTAGGAGAGTAATAGTGACATACAGGTTATATATCAATAAAAGTGTAATTACCTGTCAATAAAAGTGAAAACCCAAGACTGGTTGTGTTTACTCTGTTATTGTATGACTGGAAAGTTTCATGCACCAAGATCTGATATGAGAATAGTAATGTTGTGTTAACCACTGTTTTCCACACTGTGCTATGTCAAAAGGTGTGTATAGGAATGTATATAAAAGAATGTTGTAATCACATGGTCAGATTGTACAACCAAGAGAGAATTAGAAAGAAAACATTCAAGGAAGTGATAGCAGTTTCTCAATAGCTCGTTCTGATAAACCACAAACATGTATTTTTAGCAGAAACGGCCACTGTACAAATCTTGGGAGTGGTAGTAAGCTGTATGCATCATTTCAAGTAGGATTTTGTGAATATGTGTAGAAACAGTCAGGTAGTGTCAACATAAATTCCCTCCACAGATCTTCCAGGTGAAAGAATAAATAAAGTAGCTATAAGAAGCCTGTAGTAATACTGAGTCCAACCCCAAGGCTGCAAATTACAGTAAGATAAGTACATACACCAAGTGGTCTCCCCCAAGAAATGTTCAAAAGTGTCATGCTGTCACAGCTACTAATCCCTGCTACCAACAACTAGGGTGACCTATAGAAATCAAGGCAGAATATGGCAGTAGCACACACACGCACACACACAAGCATGCACGCACACATGCACACACACACACACACACACACACACACACTATGAGTGCACATATGTAACCCTGACTATGTGAATATGGGTAGAAACAGTCATGTAGTATTAACAAACATTCCCTCCACAGGTTTTCCAGGTAAGAGAAAGTATAAAGGAGCTATAAGAAGGCTGTAATTATACTGTGTACAAACATACCACTGCCTAACCCAATGCCATAGTTGTTGTAATAATACCTGTAGAGTAATGAGTAGAGCAGTGATCATTAAAGCTGTGACCACTGCAAGAATCTACATTTGTTAACTGACATCCCTCTCTCTCTCCCACACCTTATCTTCACCAGTAATCTAAACACATAAATGAATGGGTATGTTTTCCACCAAACGTACTGTTGGGACATGTGTCCTGTTGTTCTACAAATGTTGAAATGTATTCCAATTAACGTTCCCTGTTCAAATACTATCATTGGTGACCTGCATGCCAGTGTAATGCCCACTGTGGTTCCATATATGCATGTGTTCTGTTTGCTATGCAAATGTACAAAAATCTGTTGTTTTGGGTAAATGGGAATACTCATGCATGCTGTTATAACTAATCCTGAAATGTGTTTACCATTACTAACCAACATCTGTTCTAAAACTGCAACACCATAGCACATCAGGGAAGGCCGATCCCAGCGAATCCACTTCTCCCGCCTCATCTGACCATGACATTGGTGCCCAGCATATCTGGGACCCACCCCGGGACCTCCTCATCTGCTGATCCTGCACCACCTTCATGTGGAGCCACCTAAAGGGATGAGGCTTGTCCCCCCCGGGTGTGGGTGCAGACAGGATCCTGTCACCTAAAGCCAGTTCCAGGGTCTGGTGTGTAGTGAGCTCTGCAAGGAATTGGGAGATCTGTTATGCCATATTTTGTTGGTCACAACTGATGTGTGCAATTTATTTTCTGTGATCCCACAAGATCTGGGTGTAAATTGGCTAGAAGTTCAATTAATAAAAATTGGAACATATGAGCAAGATCAATGTGTCACTGATGGAATTAGTATTAAAAAATGATTACGTATTTTTTGAAGGACATTGCTATAAGCAGATTACAGGTGTCACAAAGGGGCAGCATGTGACCCCATTTTTGCGAACTATGTAATGTCCTTCTGGGAACAACAATATGTCTTTGAGAGTGAGTTTCAGCAAAATATAGTAAATTTTATCATGTTTTTGGATGATATTTTCTGGTTTGGAGGGGTACAGAACAAAATTTGAGTAAATTCTTGGAGTATATTAATCAAACAGTTGACTTTTTAAAATTCACTTTGTTACAGCAGGAAATTAATTATGTACTTGGATGTTCATTTGAAAATAGACATGGAAAATGAAAGACTAATATCTGGAATCTATTGAAAGCCCACTTTTTCCAATTCATATTTAGATTTTAACAGTTGGCACCCTTACCATCAAAAAAGATCCACCATATAACTTCATATAAACAGAATATAAATTTAGGCATGGATTTAAATGAAGAATTGTCTATTGTAATATATAAAGACTTTAACTGGACAAATTTAATTTCAAAGTTATATAAAATCATCATTAATTATAAAATAAAATCTAACCAGAAATTCTGGAATTTTATCATTAAAGATTATCCATTATTATTACTAAATGTGACCAAAGTAGATATATTACATTCCATTAAATTAACTTCAAATATACAAAGCTGGAAAATCTTTGAATGGAAGTGTCTACATAGAGCCTTTT